>NW_009711919.1:0-52514 GCF_000703405.1 Apaloderma vittatum
GTAACTGGTGTGCGAGGCCTGCTTAACAAAGTCAGGGTGTGCTCTTGCTCGTGTTACCTTCTGTCCGGTCCGAAGAGTTGGATTTGCTGACTTGTGGATAAGCTGCTTCGCTGATAAATGTCACCTGTCACTCCTGACTGCAGGACTTCCCGCGTTTCGGTTTTTCAGTGTACCTGCCGTATTTCTTCTAAAGGAAGTCCGTGAGTTGTTACGTTCGTAGTCGGTTTGTAAATCAGATATCAAAGATGATGTGATGTGGTCATTCAGAAGTTACTGTTGTTTAGGAAACAAAACATGCTCCACAACTCTTCTTTTAAGTGCCAAGAACCCGTATATAGACTTTCAGTTAACACCTTTCTTTTTTTTTTCCTTTCCCCTCCCCAGTTATTAGAAATACTTGTTTCTGTTTCCTTCTGTGTAAGCGATGTTCTAATTCTAGGACAAAGCCCATGCCTTACACATCAGTTCAGGGATGGTCACTCTGTGTCTTTATGGAAACTTCCCTGCCTCGGTAGGAGTGTGTCCAAATCTGAGGCTGTGTGAGAATCAGCTTGTCAGATTAGTTCTGCCATGCCTTTTACATGTTTACCAAGAAGTTCCTTGGTGGGAAGTTGTACCTGTTTGGAGCTTTGATTTCTTAACAAAGACCTACATGATTGCATTGTCAGTTTATATTTTTCTTTTTTTTTTTGTCTGATTTGAAAGGAAGAGGTCTAAAAGATAAGATTAAGTTCCTGCTTTGTGCAGGCAGCATCCAGTTAGAGAGAGATTCCCTGCTAAAGGAGGGAGACTGTGACTGCATGGGAGAGTAATGAAGGTGGTGAGAGGTGCCTCTTGATAAGAATGAAAACTGCTTAAAAATGGGCTTTACCGTTGTACGAAATGCTTGGTTTGAATGGTGGTACTAAATACTCTATGCCCCTTCATCTTGGAAGCAGTTGAATGTACGTTTTTAAAAATTGAAAATAGTGTGAAACTTAGAGTTTAGTGAGTGTGTTGAATTGAAAATATGAAATGTGCATTACTAAATTGCTATGGATATTCCGTGGTTTTCCTCAGATACATTTGTCTTTTAAAACAGAAGCAATTTGCAGCGCTTATGACTTGTCTTCATAACAGTAAGATTCTGACAATTCAGTACAGACAAAGCTTGGAAGAAAAGTTAGACCACTGCTTAGGTTTACAGGGCTGAAAAATAGCTTTAACTGAAATTATTTCCATGCAATGCTGCATCTCTCCTTTATGAATACCTTACATTCCACTCTTAATGTTTGCTATTTTGTGTAGCATCTTTCATACTGGAATTAACAAGTTCTTTTTCTGTTTACCAGAGTTTGCTATTTTTCCTCACCAGAGAATCCTAAGTATCTCTCAGGAATTTAGAAATAAAAGCACCAAGTTAGATGGCAAAATAAATTGTTTGATCTGTTGGGGGTTTTTTTTAGGGACATGGTTGTGTGACTGTGTTTAAAAAAAAAAAAAATGACTGAAGGAAAGGCAGGCTTGACAAAGCAGAGGTGTTTAGCTTTTTCATAGCAATGTGTTTCAAAGCCTAAATCTCTCAGTCCAGGTCCCCTTCAGAACTCTAACATTGTGTGGGTGTGATTCTTTTTTTAATAGCAAATGAAACTTCTTTGTCTGTTTTTAATTAGTGTTACAGCTCAGAGACATATGTAAATGATGATTTTATTTTATTTTGGTGAATGGAATTCAAAACTGTTTATATGTTATATGCATCTAGGGATGTTATCAGCATGTTAGAGTCCCTGTTAAGGCACCTTGATATTGTCCATGTTCTAATCAACTTGAGAAAATAAAACAAATTCTTTTTTTTCATTTAATTTCACTTTTTGAAGAAGAAAATCTGCTTCAGAAATCTGAAATGCCAGTACCCCAGTATAAAATCATGCTTATTTCATTAAGAATATGTGCTTTGTTGATGTGTTCTGCACTGTTCTCTGAATTCACAGGTTCTGCTTAACCAAATACTAAATTGGAAGGGGGAATATATTTGAGTCAAGTTTTAGTATGCATAAACATGTTTAATTGTGAACATGTTCAAGCATATAACATTTAGTATAAACGGTAATTAGTGTAGTACATGATATGACACTTATCATGGAACAAATTTAGTGTTTACGTTTTTGTAAATATGCATCATCATAGTTTTTGCTATGCAGGAAAGATTATATATAGGTATGCACACATTCTTTTTTTCTTTTTTTTTTTTTTGCCTCTACTGCTTTTGGTTTCAGTTTACTTAGTGAATGTCCAGAGAGAATTAATCTTTAATCTTTTTCGTAAATGAAGGAAACTTCTTTCTCCCTCCCCACGTCAGTGTATTCAACACTGGAAGATAAAAGCCACAAATTCTTAAAGATAGAACATACAATTGAGAGACAAGGGGAGAGAATAGACATCTATCTTGTTTCCAGTGTCAGTCTTTGTTTCTGGTACTGTGGGCCAGCTTATGAAATGATACTTATTTTTAAACAAAGGAAGTATGTTTTACACTTTTTCTGAAGTATCCAGTATACTTAAGGTAGCTGTGAGCTTTATACAGAAGCAGTGTTGAAAGGTTTTCTGTCATTAATCGAATTCTGATTTGTACATGGAAGGAGAGGGGTAATACATTTGATACCAGGGTCTGTAGCAAATAATTTAGAATATGATGTTTACTTTATGAAAAAAATCTCCTCCTTCCTCACTCCCAGGAGAGTGCTGTAAGCTTTGTTTTTGTTGGGTTGTAGAGGTGACAGCAGTGAGCAAGTTACATGTTTGAAGTGACTTTTGTCACCTTAAATACTTTGACCTTAATATTTACTGCATTAACTTCCTGTATTTACAGGTAATGACGGACAGTCTCGTAAGGCTGTATTGCCTGTGAATAAATTTGGGGAAAAAAGGTAGTTTGTATGAGTAGTAATATGTGTCAAGTGTCAGGTTGGTTAGCAAATACAGTGTAAAGGTAATATTTTGTAACAAAGCAACATTTCAGTAGCTGTACTGGCAGATGAGGCATTTCGTCAGGAAAATAACCTCATAGTAGAAGGATAAAAGATAAAATGAAATAATGTTGATATCTGGGATTTATGCTTGGCAATGTCACATGTGAGCAAATAACACTTTAAATTGCCATTTTTTTAATAGTTCCACCTTCTTGTGGCTAAGAATGACAGAACTTACTGACAAAATAACTTACTGGTTGCAAAATTGCAGTATAAATTAAATATTACCCTGGTATTCTGTCTCACAAATACTTTTATGAATGAATCGCTTAAAGGAAGCATTAACTACTTCTTACTTTTAATAGGTTGAGCCTGCTTCCATGTATTATGCAAACTGCTAAATGGAGGAAGGGGGTGGAAGTCAGTCTTTACTGATACTCTGTTACCATCCTGCATGATCATTTACCCATGTTTTACTGAGAGGTGAAGAGTTAGGAGAAGCTGCAATTGTTCCGCTGAATGGAACTAAATGCGTGGCTTCCCTCTGGACCCTCACTTCTCTGTCTTAGGTAAGAGGAGTGACCTGCTTCTTTTGAAGCAACTTCCATTTCCTTAGAAGCGTATGTGTTTTAAGAGAAACTTGTAGTTAGTGAAGCAGAGGTTTGGACTTTTTTTTTTTGTTTATTTGTTTTGTTTTTCTCTAGTGACTTGAAAAGGATATTCACAGTATATAGCTGTTCAAGACTTTAATGAAAAAAACATTACTGTTTCCATCCGTCCACAAAGCCTTAAAAACCAGCTCTATGCTCATACACTTTACCTTTGAGATTCGTGCTTATCTTGTGTAGTATATCAACAGTGGGACTTCTCAGAGGTAAATTACAGCAGTGATGGTTTAGCACAAACTTGAACTGGTGTACCAGTTGGCTCCTTGACCTGGAGGGTGCTGCTTTTTTTCATAGAATAATAGAATAGTTTGAGTGAGAAGGGATCTTTAAAGGTCATCTAGCCGAACCCCCATGCAGTGAGCAGGGATGCCTTCCACTAGACTAGGTTGCTGAAAGTCCTGTACAACCTGACCTTAAATGTTTCTAGAGATGAGGCTTCTGCCACCTTTCTGGGCAACCTGATGCAGTGTTTCACCACCCTCATTGTAAAAAATTATTTCCTTATATCTAAACTGATGCTGCCCTTCTTTAGTTTAAAAACATCACCACTTGTCCTGTCACAGCAGGCCCTGCTAAAATGATGTCCCCTCTCTCTTATAGGCATATTTTAAGTATTGAAAGGCCACAGTAAGGTCCTCCCAGAGCCTTCTCCAGGCTGAAGAGCCCCAACTCCCTTAGCCTTCATAGGAGAGGTGTTCCAGCCCTCTAATAATTTTCATGGCCCTCCTCTGAACCCAATCCAACAGATCCATGCCTTTCCTGTGCTTGGGGGCCCCAGAGCTGAACACAGCACTGCAGATGGGGTCTCACCAGAACAGAGGAAAGGGACAGAATCACCTCCCTTGACCTGCTGGTTACACTTCTTTTGATGCAGCCCAGCATGCGACTAGCTTACACGGGTGCACATTGCTGGCTTATGTCCAGCTTTTAATTCACCAGTACCTCCGAGTCTTGTTCTGTAGGGCTGCTCTCTAGTCCTCAGCCTGTATTGATACTGAGGGTTGCCCTGACCCATGTGCAGGACCTTGCATTTGACCTTGTTGAACCTCATGAGGTTCACATAGGCCCACTTATCAGGCTTGTCCATGTCTCTCTGGATGCCCTGTCCCTCAGGCATGTCAGCTGCATCGCTCAGTTTGGTGTCATCTGCAAGCTTGCTGAGGGTGCACTAAATCCCACTGTCATTGATGAAGATGCTAAACAATACTGGTCCCAGTGTAGATCCCTGAGAGACACCACTTGTCTCCGATCTCCATCTAGACATTGAGCTGTTGACCACAACCTTCTGGATGACACCAATTCCTTATCCACCAAACAGTCCATCCATCAAATCCGTATGTCTCCAACTTAGTCCCCCCAACATCCTTCTCTCTATCTCAGAGGCCTTACGGAAGTCCATATAGATGGCATCCATAGCTGTTCACTTTTGCATTGTCTTAGTCACTCCATCATAGAATGCCAGGACTTCCATCGTTGCTAAGGCAGGACTTACCGTTGGCGAAGCCATACTGACTCTCTTGAATCACCTCCCTGTCCTCCTGGTGCCTTTGTGTTCAATCCTTGCGTGACATAATTTCAATGCTGTGAGGTAAGTAGCTGAAGACAAAACTGAAGTGTATCAAAAACTCTTAAGGTACAATGTCTCAGTTTGAAAGGCAGTGGATATTTGGTCTTGGTTGGCCTCGCATCAACCAGTGGGATCACAAGCACAAAATTGTGGAACCTGTATTTGGATTTGGTTGTTGCATAAGTGTCTGGCAGCGATTAGTCCACGTGGTTTGCTTTTCATTCAGGTATTCTGTGAGGACCGTGGTGGGACTTCTGATGTCTTGACGAAGCTAGAGTTCTGGGGGGTGAAGCTAGTTCATCTCTCCTTCAGAGACGAGATCACATTCTTATTCCCTTCGATGAACCCCTTCTTGGACTTGTTGATACTTCCTTGATAATCGTTACACCAAAGAAATAGGCAAAATGAGGAGATTAGAATGACAAATAAGCACCTTCCCCTCCCCTACCTTCAGGAGCTGTGTGCAGGGGAGGCACAAGAGCTGCCTGTAACACGTTGCCAAGCTTCTGCAGTGCTGAGAGATGCCAGACTTGTCCAGGCAGCCCGGTTCTGGCACTACTTGTACACTCCTGCTCTGGTATGCTCCGTGGGACCCAGGTTGGAGCAGCTGCAGTTCTGCAAGCTTGGGGTGTTAAGAGGGTGGTGGAGTGGCTCTTCAAGGAGCTGGATTTCTAAAATGGGCTGCAGGTTAAAATACTTCAGGAGATGCTACCGTAGTGGTAGTCAAGTTTTTCTTTCGCACGATGGTTAGTCATATGTTTGAGCTGATAACATAATGCTTAAGGTACTTTAATTTTACAGTATGGTATTTTCTGTTTTCTTAAAAGATATCAGAAACTTTTATAAAGCCAAATATTACTGAAGAAATCTATTGCTACTTGAGAATTTCTGTTTCCAGTATAAAGTTTTCATATTTCCTTTTCATATAGCCATAATCAGATAATGACTACTTTTTATTTCATAGTGAATTTTCACGTCTAAAGTCTTGGTGATGGATGTTGTGGATTAATATATGTACCTTATTTTATTTTTAGAAAGTCCAAGGTATACTAGTGTACATGGGCTGCAGTAGCAGCACCTATATGCCTTTCAGCTGTTGTAGCAAAATGTGCCTATCGTGGACGACAGAGATACATACTTAGAGTCCACACAACCTACAAGTCCCATCGGAGTTGAAGGACGCAGGAGCTACTAAGAGACTGCGAACCCCTGGCAATTTTTGGTTTTAAAAGTTGAGCCCTTTGCGCTGAAAGGTGGTGATTAATGCTCCGTTTGCGTGGTTCTTATGGTCTGAATATCTTACTGAAAGAAAAATGTTTGTAAATACTTGTTTTCTGTTTGTCTAACATTGTTATATTAAGAATATCAGTTGTGAAAGAAAGTTATTGTTATTTGAAAATATCTATGAAATTGTGGGAGAGAACCTATGATACTAGGTAAAATAACTAATTTTCTTTATGATAGTGCACTAAGAACTTTTTCTTCTGCTCTTGTCTTATGATAGTTATTGAAGAAAAATCAAAAATTGAAAACATTATTTAAGCACTTGATAGAGGTGATTTCATGATGTCTTTCATCAAGCCAGACAAAACAGTTGCAAAGTATTTTTTTGTAACTTATAATTAATTTCTTAAATATTTTGCAATTCCAAAGCTACAGTTTGGTTAATTCCATAGCTTACCATCTTTGTTAATATCACTGTATGCCTTGAAGTTTCTTTTTCCTGTTGAAAATGTATGACATATTTTTAAACCAGCAGCTCTTTTGACTCTGGTCATGTGACAGATGGAGATTTCTGTGTGAGGTGGAAGCAATAGCCAAATAGCCATACTTTTAGTCACATTTGCATTTGCATTTTTTTAGGCAGATGTGGCTTAGTGATAATTAGTAAGTATTCTAAAGGTGAATGTTAAAACAAACCTGACTTTATGAAATTATTTTCATTCCTTTTAGACAAGCGTTACAGGTTCTGTATTTAATTTTGTTGGTGGTCATGTGTACCTTTGGGTAAATTTAAGTAGACTGCTAAACTCCTGCTCTGCCTTGGTGGTAGCTGGTGAGGGAAGAGAACTGAAAATCCAGGAGCTTGAGTTTCATACTGATGCAATTAGTTGCTCTTGTGCTGCTAGCTACGTGTTAAGCAAATCTCCTTTCTCTGTCTCTTCCACCGCGCTGCCTCTGTAAGTTGTACTGTCTTAAATTGCATGGCTTCAGTTACGTTGGGAACCTTTGTTTTCTTTTCTCCTATTGCTGGGCAATAATCATAAGGTCCCTGATAGATTTGTTTATGATACTTTTTCATGCTGTACTTTGTGCTCTGCTCATACTCTGTGCACACTGGAAGCTGGTGCTTTTGTACCTTAGAGAACAGGGAGTAAATTTTATATAGACGACATTGCTCTTTGTGTATACATGAACAGATACTGACATTGGAGTTTAAGCTGGAAGTCCTGTGATACAAGGCATGAAAATACTGGTTGTGTTTTTGTCAGAATACTTTTTAACTGAGTTTGGCTAATGGCATTGTGATGAGTGAAGACTTATTCTCTAATAGAATATAAGAGAGATATTACGGATTTCTGGTCTTGATGTGGAGTGGAAGTCCTACCTCCACACAGGAGGTCATCAGTTACTCTCTTGTACTGTTTGGGCAATTTTTTTTTTTCTTTTTCATCTGAATGGTAGTAAAGTTTTATTGACACACTTCTGTAACATTTACTCATTAATCTTATTTGTACATAAATCCACATAATTGTCGTAATTGTCTGTTGAAAGAGTAGTCTTGTGTCATGAAACAGGTAGGGTGCCCTATTTAACTATTAAATACAAAAAATTGTTTACGGACTGTTAGTGCTTTGGCATGCCTGTGTTGGTCTGGAATCGTTCAGTTTCACATTCCAGGTAAAGAACTGGGCCTTTGGTACTTGGATGGGTTCTCTGTGGTTTGACATCTTTAAAGACAAACCTGAATGTATCCTGAAGGTAACAGATCAGGGTTTCTTTTGTGGGAACTCTGATCTGTGTCGCAAATCAGCTTAAATCAACTGCGTTTTATTTGTTTGTTCTTAATAGGGTTTTAGAACCGAGAAATTAAGTATTAAATCTTCATGGTACTGGAAATGTAATACTCTGCACCAAACGAATCACTATTTTGAAAGTAGTTACTAGATTTCTATAGTTATATGCCTGTTTCTGTCACTTTTTCTGCTGAAATGAATTGTACTTCTAGGTGTTCACTGAAAATGTTTGGGGTGTGTTTTAGTCATCTGTCCCTTTTTAATTATGGCTGCCTTGAAAATGAACAATTTTTAAAAAGCTTATCAAACTCCAGCAGTCTTGTGCAGCCAGGACAAAGATGTGGCCCTATCTGTAACATCTTTTAAGTGGTGATGGTGGTGTTATTATTAATGCCAATTCTTAAAAAAATAAGAGGCAGGGAGGAGGAGAAACCTTGCCAGAAGGGAAAAAAAAAAATATTTTTACTGAACTGGAGGAATAGGATGGTAAAACTATTGCATCACTACAGAGGGAAGCATAGCAAACACTGTGTGTGGACTTTCTGATTTTATAGTTTGACATAGGAAGGATTTTCTTTTGTGGCTTTTATGGGAAGTATGATTTAGTCTGGAAAGTCATATGATTTTAGTTTTCGGTAGTCCTACAAGGATCAGGGAGTTGAATTCAGAGATCGTCATGGGTCACGTCCAGCTTGGATGCTCTATGATTCTATTCCATGATTCTAAGCGTATGTTTACATTAGTTCCAGACTTGTGACTAAATGAAAGACCATTCTTGAATGTATTGTTTTGAAGTTGTATTGAGCATCAGATAGGTATGGAGCATAGTGCCACAACTGAAATGTAATGTTTTGCATTGTAGGTACAAGAACTATAGAAGTACATTTTAGAATTTGAAAGAACAAGTTTCTGCAGCTCTGGAAAGATATGGTATGTTTATGTTTTCATTTATATTGTGTGTATGCTAATGATTATAGTAACAATTATACTTTTGTTCCCTGATTTAAAAGAAAAAAGGTGAAAATATATTAAGGAATAAACACATTAATTTTTTTTTTGCTGTGATATCAGTTATGCATAGTTCTCCATCAAACTGAGTTAGTTGATTTTTTTTTGGAGAAAATAAGTACTGATGATATAACGTTGACAAATTCGCTTTTAGTTTGTTTTACAAGCTCAAGGTCACACTACTACCATCTATCTACTTCTCCATGGATTGGATAAAAATTGGTGCAGTTTCTGAAAAGTTTAGGTTTTTTCCTTGCTGCTGAGTGTATTTATAGTGAGGCTTCTAAAATATTTAGATATGACTTGAAAAATAAATTCGGAACTACTGGAAAACTTGGGCAAGCACCAATGTAAGTCAGATTTGCAAACTGGAATGTTAGGAAATATAGAAGTGTAACTTCCATTGGCAGTGTTAACATGAGCCCATTGCACATCATATCTCTCTTTCTCTAGGCTCTCTAGTCCATCCAGCTTAAAAATATGCATACATATTACAGTAAGGTTGGAACCTTAACTTGTAGTTATTTTCATTATAATTTTCTAACTTTATTCTAGTATAGTCCTGGTATAGTGGGGAAATACCTGATACTATGGAATAACTGCAGCACTCTTTACAGAGTCTCGAGTTCTGTAGTTCTGCAACTAGGTACACAGTGAATTTTTGAAGTGTTTTGCATTACTACATTCAGCAAAGCAATTATTTTTTTAACATTTTCTTTTCTACCATATTAAGTAGGTCTGTTAATGCATATATAAAGTGTTTTGTAGTTACTTCAACAGCTTCTTCTAAGCTATGTGTGTACTTTTTTAACAACTTAAAATGTGGGGAAGAACTCAGTAACTGCTGGATAGAGTTTTATGCAGCATGGGTTTATATCTAGATTTTTCTTTTGAAGATATTTAACATAGGAACGTATTTAAAATTTTGAAGTCTCAACCTCGCTATGTCTTTTTTCTTTTTTTTTTAAATTCTATTTTATAGGAAGCTATAGATAGGAGCTAAAGGGGTTAATTCTAAGCTGAAACTTTGAATATAGTGTGTACTGATTAAAATCTGTAACTCTCTTAAAAAGTTGTAATGTTACATTATCACAATCCAGATGTTCCCAAGACAATTGTATAGTTTGGTCCTTTACTCTCGCAGGCATCTGGCAGGTAGTATATATTCATTTTTGCACCTAGAGCACCACTGGGACCACCCACTTGCTTCTTGCTCTCCAGTTTCAATGCTAGTTGTATGTATGATGGCACTTCAAACCGAAGCCATTATTTCTTAATTGTGATTATTTCTGCTGGCTTCTTTTTTTCTGAATGTTCAACTGCTTGCCACTGTACGTATGCGTAGAATCTTTGTAATGGTGTACATTTCATAAAGTGATGAAGAATTCCCCTCTAATCCCCCACAACTTGTGAGTAATGAGTACTAATGGGACATCAGAAAAACTGGATGTTATGATATGGAGTTGCATGATTGCTTGGTCTTAATGGTGCTGGAGCATGTCCAAAAAAGGGACAGTGAAGCTGGTGAAGGGTCTCTGTAGAACAAACCCTGCGAGGAGCAGCTGTTTAGCCTGGGGAAAAGGAAGCTGAGGAGAGACCTTACTGCTCTCTACAACTACCTGAAAGGGGGTTGTAGCGAGGGGTGGGTCGGTCTCTTCTACCAAGTAACGAGTGGCAAGACAAGAGGAAATGGCCTCAAGTTGTGCCAGGGGAGGTTTAGATTGGATATTAGGAAAAACTTCTTCACCAAAAGAGTTTTTAAGCATTGGAACAGGCTGCCCAGGTTAGTGGTGGAATCACCATCCATCGAAGTATATAAAGATACCATCTTTATGTAGATGTGGTGCTTAGGGACATGATTTAGTGGTAGACCTGGCATCACTGGGTTAATGGTTGGACTTAATCATAAAATTGTTTTCCAACCTAAACAATTCTGTGATTCTAATATAAACTGTATATAAACATGCTGGTGAACAGAAAGGTGCTTTACATGGAAGGCTGCCTGAAAGTTGAGTGGTAAAGAAAGCAAAATAATAAGGCATGGGCAAAAGGACAGATGGAATAAGAGTTTAAATATTAAAGCTGAAGTGAAGCTGTAAAACTTAACCTGTTTGGAAAATAACTTAACTTGATACCTAGCCAGTAAAAGGAGAGCTACTAAAAGAAATTTAAATAGATGATTGGATTTCACTTTCTCATGTAGGACTGCTTTCCAGTCATAACTGTGTGTCATTTTGGAGGGAGTCTGAAGTAGCAGACATAACTGAGAAACAAATGATTCTACTGAAAAAAAAAAAAAGAGTGTATAGTGGAAGAAAAATCAGCTGTGGCCTAAGTGAAAAATGCAGAAGCTAAAGGTAATTTCAGGTCTTTCTTTTACAAAGGTGATTAAAGTACATCTGTGATCTTACAATATCAAACCAGTATCTGTTGTTGAAAAGAAAATCTATTGTCCAGAGTTGTGAGGGCAGTTGTAGAAAATGAGAGTAACACACACGTTTGGGGCAGGGGGGAGGGATTAGAAGCAAACACTGTACCTTACTCTATTACTATGTGATTTGTGGAGTACTGACAGTAAGCCAAAGTAACAAGATATTATGCAATGAAGCTTTTAGTTAAATCTATAGTTGATCTCTTTATATTGAGATGTGCTAAATTCTACCTTTATTAAACTCAGTAACTTATTTTTTACTGAAGTCTAAATTCCAGAATGACTCCAGCTTTAATCTGAAGATAGTAGCAAATTCGGATCCTCACCCAAAATAATTTGAGTGCCCACTGTCCTGCATGCTTTTGTTCCTACTGTAATTTGAATTTGTCAGCCTTCAGTTTCTAGTTTGGGGGGGGGGCCTATATGCTTTTGTTGAATTGGGAGAACTTTTAATGTATTTTTTCTGTACTATCAGAGGACTTAGTTTCTTCCAGTATCTTATTTATTAGTTTGATTAATTTTCCTGCTGTCTTTGTGACTCTTTTCTACTACTCTACTACTTCTGCAACAATTTTGAAGAACATTGAGTAATTGGGAGAGCTGGACTCAAGTTTTGAACGTGTCCGAAGTACTTTATGTAGATGAACAGAGCTTTCCAGGAACCTTTCCTGAGTTATATCTGTTGTTCTAGCTGTAATACTGGGAAAACATGTGTGTTTGCTCATCAGTTGTGACTGCCTTAGTCACTTGAGGTTGGCATTTTTAAGGATATAACCCAATTCCTTTGGTCTTCTGACTATGTGATTTTGTATTTGTTGTTATTAGTTGAATAATTTGGTTTACCAGACAGTGGAAAAAATATTCATGTAGGTGTCTCACTCTATTGCTTTTTGGAGCTCCGTGTGATCTGGTTTTATTAGTGGCTGTTTTGTACTTTGGGATCATTGATAATTTGACCTTCTATTAGTTGAACAAAGAAAACCTCTGGAATCTTATGTCTTTTCATGTTTTCTGTGTTGGAAGAAGCATGAAGGCAACAAAAATTGGTACTGCCAACCTTACCAAAAAGTCAAGTCTCAAACACGTCTATTGGTCTTTTTTTTCTTTTTTTCTTCCCTCCTCTCTGCACGTGGCAGTTAAGATTGAACTTAGGAATTTGGTGTATTTTCTACAATTTCCTATGGGACACTTGAATCAACCTCAAGTTACAAAAGGCCAACTTTCTTTCCTATTAGTTGTTGGTTCTTTGTTTGAAGTAGAAGCCAGATAGTGTAGTTCTAAGGGTGCCTTTTACTTTATAGATCATGTCCGTTTCATCATGGTACTCAGCGTCATAACGGATGTATCAAATTCATTCCTGGAAATTAGAGAGATTCTTCAGAAAACATAAAAAAAAGCTATCATTTGTGGTGTCTTCTTGAGCAAGGTGGTTATTTTTAAGCAACTCAAATTCTGGCACTAGGAGGTAAGAAAGATCGTGATGGTACTTTTTATAGGTAAATCAAGCCCATTTTCATTAGATTGTCAGAGGAACAATCTTAAAAAAACCCAAACTTGGATCAAAACTTACTCAGGTGGACACTTAAGTCACCTTTACAAAAGAATTTTTTAAATTCTTACAAATGCCACCTCCCAGGGCACCCATCCTTCAATGAGGTCAAGAAGTTGAATAAGCAAAGACACTTAAAAAATTCTTTTGTAAAGGTGACTTAAATTCTTACAAATGCCACCTCCCAGGGCACCCATCCTTCAATGAGGTCAAGAAGTTGAATAAGCAAAGCATTCCTAGACCTCAAATACTGGGTGTCACCTGCCAGATTGCTGTGCTGTCACAGAAAATGACCATCAGATAACACAGGAAAAGTAATAGGTTTAGGAAATGTAGATAAGTGAGAACTTTCAATTAAGTGATTTGTAGCTGGAAGGTTTTTAGCTGATTGCTAGCAAATAGGTATTTTTGTTCTCCATGATGTGTCTTTAGGTTCTGTATGTTGATTCTGGGGACCTCTTGGCTCATGTTTGTGATTCCAGACTTTCAAGATTAAGTGAAATACACAAAGAGATGTCATGAGGCTAGGCAACAGAGTTGCTTTTATAGTCCTTTTTCATGAATCTGAACTTGATTTTGGACTTCTTGCTCTTTCACTCGCTATTTATTTCCTCCCTCTGTTTGAGCTGATAGGAGCATTCTTTTCAAAAAATCTGCACCTCTTCCACCTTGGAGAAATGGATATTGTCTCAAACTACAGAATAAATGTTATTTATCCTCTCGATAAGGGCTTTTCCAAGCTGGACAAAGTTCTTCAGATACACAAGATCCATGCCTTCAAACCATGTATCTTGCTAACTGTAATAGGATTTTATGCATTCCTGGCGGAATCTCTCTCTTGTAAATAGTCACCAGGCAGACATAGATGTGTCTGTGCTGGAGCCTACCCTTTCTCAAGGAGCCTAGCAGCCATCTCTGGTTTCTCAGATGTATTCCACAGGCACAAATTTCAGCTACTCTGTGTGTCTTTGAAAGCCTAAACTGTAAACCATCCTAATCATGACAGTGAAGACCAGAGATATTTGTTTGAGTAATACAAATAAATCTCCACTCTGGGGCTGCTGTTCCTACCTTCTAAAAGGTAAGTTATAGCCAGGGTTTTTGTTGTAAAGGAATTTGTGTGACAGAAAAGCAGTTGGTTTAGCTTAGTTTCTTTCCCGTTCTCCAAAAGGCCCTTTTTTTGAGATGTTAGTGTATTCATCAGTATGGTTTCCCTTTTGTAAGAGTGCACTTTGACTCTCTTAGCAGTTTTGGGTTTTTTTCTGCCTTATTTGGGTCCAGAAGTCAAAATATCCTCTGTTCAAACTAGATTCAAAATAAGGGATCTTTAACGGGAGTCTCCTTAACCACCAGCTCCATGTTTCAACACTCTGGTCTCTTTGCCAGCAGACAGTACTCTGCTGATGCATGAATGAGTATATATATGAGTTATAGCAAAATTAATTCTTTCGTCTGTGCTAGGGAATACTTGCCAATCATATTCTGCCCCACAAGAGTGGCAGCAAGGACAGGTGGGGTAGGTAGGGCGAGAAGAAGATGGAAGGAAAAAGGATTCATTAGAATTTCTTGCATCTGGATTGTTAAAAAGTACCATGTGGTTTTTAGACTCCAGTACGGTAAATCTAATTTTAAGGTATATTACAACAGATTAGAAACGCTGCAACTACCTGATTTGAAGCGCTAATCAACAGTAGATTCAGTTTGTAGACAAAATTTGAATGAGTTAACTTTAGCTCAGTGAGATTCATGTCAGTTTGGGTTCTGCTTCTGTTCACGAAGCTGCTGTAGATTCCACGTTCGATGGTGTAACAGAGTTGGATTCGTGTTAGGCCTGGGCACAAACTTGTCTTGGCCATGATTGTGGAGCTGCCAACTCAGTGCACAGTATTTACCATTCAAAAAAAAATCTAATGTTTTCTTAACTCAACACTAACACTTCATGTGTGGACAGTTCACTGTCCACTTCACTGTGGACAGTTGTGCTCATGACTTTGTAGAATGTTTCGGGTTGGAAGGGACCTTAACAGTCATCTAGTTTCAACCTCTCTGACACAGGCAGGGACACCTCCCACCAGACCAGGTTGCTCCAAGCCCCATCCAACTTGACCTTGAGCGCTTCCAGGAAGGGGGCTCCCACAGCTTCTCTGGGCAACCTGTTCTCTCCTCCCATATGAAACAGCCTCTGCAAAATGCTGTTTTGGTAAGGTTGTGGTCAGCCTGTCATTCTACTAGACTTTTGTTTGAGTGGAAGACTAGTGTAAATAGCTTTTGTCTGTGGTCTGGGTAGACGCAAGTCTAGGTAGGGAGTGATTGACTTGGCACACTCTAGAAAATGAGCCAGTTGGACAGAATGTGGATTTCCCACAGAACGAGGTGGTAGTGATTACACTGCTGTCCTCTTCGACCAGCATACTAAAAGTTACTTGGATAAAGAGCTAGAAGGGTCTTAATTTCTAAATGAGTTTTAAAGAGTCATTTCATCTCAGTTCAGAAAGCTGAAAGAATTTAACTTTAGAAGAAAGAACTGCTTTATAATAGGCATCTGTTTCTTTAAAGCTATGGTTTGCTTTAAAGTAGACATCCTTAAACAATCAGAATGCCATAAGCAGTGTTTTAAGGCTTCTTTGGTTTGCATCAGCATCTTGGGTTTTGCCATTTGCTTTTCTGCACAGCTGATTGTCAGCAAACATTAATTTGAAAATCTTTACCCTGTTTGTCATTTAATGTTGACAGATGGGGCACCTTTCCACCTGACTTCTATTCAGTGAACTGTGTCTCTGGCAGTGACTCAATTAAACTTTGACAATGTACCTGTGAAACATAGTTACTAGAGAATCTCTGGTTTTGTTTCCCAGGTTTTTGATAGCCTGTGGCTTTTTTACTTATGTCAACTGCATTTGTGTTTACACTAAAATAATACTGATGTTAATAAAGTGACACTTTTTCTACCTCAAGGAATGTACCAAATGAAACTAATAAGCATCATTCTGAAACTAATACACATTTTGTTCTGTTGCAGAGTGTGTAGCAGAATGGCAAATTGCAGTAGAATGGCAAAAATCAGCAGCTGTTCTGACAAACTCTAGAAAATCATGGGCCTTGCTTGCTGATGAGTCGTTTCATATCTCCGACAAGCCGACAGACACAAATTGGCATTGAGAATGCTTGATTACTTATCAAACCTAAGACCCTACTGTGACACTCTTGTAACGGGTTGGACTGAAGCACAAAAGCTTCCTTTACTGAAATGTTTAAAGCTGTCTATGCTCTCTTAGTGCTTGCACCAGACTGAGGTGTGACCACGGGTGTTGTGGAGAGCTGTGGGTGTGCCCTCAGTAGCCCTTATGCACCTGGCTTCTGTGAGCCTTGTGCTGCATGGCAACCCACAGTTGTGGGGTTTCATCTGTGTTAGAGCCACAGGAATAAACTTCGTGGGTACTGCACAGAGGTCTCTCTTCATACCTACTGACTGTTTAGAAGAAAGTAAGCTAACTTTTATTTATTTACGAAATATGGCAATAGCATTTCAATTTTAATCAAAACTTTATAGTAACAGAAAGTGAATAATGCTGTTTGTGATATGACTCTCCATCAGAGGCCTTTTTTCTTTACAGGCTTTCTCCATTGCACCTAGGAGCCTGGGTGGGAGAGAGAACGAGGTGAATTCAGTGTTGAGGGTTATGATTGGAAATATTTTTATAAGTTAACGTTAGTTTAGAGTAGATAATAGCAGTAGGTAAGAGACTAACTGGTTCCTTTTCAGCCATGGAAGTAATCAGCTGGGGTGGTCCCAGGGCGCTCTGGGCACGAGTATTGCTGGGTGATCATTGGCTGCCACCTGCGTGACAAAGTAAAGGACCAACCCTTCAGTTTATACCGGTGGAGCCAGATCACGGGAAACAATTGACAGGTAAAATATGCTTTTGAAAAATTTAAGGGAGAGGAGCGAGTATGTGTGGTGTAAATGGAGCCAAGAACCTAAAAGACTGGCCACAGATAGCAAAGGCTGCTCCTGAAACTTTTATATGGCTTTAGTTTACTTTATATTGGGGAGAAGCACACAACAAAGCATAAGTTACATGTCACACCCCTGGGAACACAGAGCCTCGTTAGGAACCAGTATTAATTGAGCTGTAGCAAGGAAACAACAGATTTTCGTATTTAAAAATTGCAGTACATCTTTATGCACATGCTTCTAAATCTTTGAGTGGTTGTTTTCTTGACATTAGGTGCTTTCCGTTGGTCCAAGAGGTGGGTTTGGGTTTTGTTTTTTTAGACTAAAAATAAGTTGATGAATTTTCAAGTTCATTAGTTGAGTGTACTGTAGTGAGTTACTCTGGAAGTCTTAGAATACTGTTCAAAAATGAACTAATTTTTGTGCAGTAGGTCTTAATCTTGCAGATGAAACAATGCTTAGCATCAATATTTTTCTTCTGGTTTTTGTTTTTTATTTAGTGGACTGACTGAAAGTAATTTGTAAGGACTTTTAACTAAATTATTTTTACTTATTTAGAGTTGTTAAGCTTATGCTTAGCCCAGCGTGAGACAGGACTGGTGTGACAACTCGTGTTTTAATCAGTGACTCAAAATTGTGATCACCCTGATGTCACCGAATGGCCACAGCTTGTAAAAGGTAAGCCTAAAATGTATGGTGTTGGTTCTCACGATCATTTTTAGTTTAATGTTTACTTTAAAACTATTTCATGTGTGTGGCTTGAACTTAGTTGTATAAATAGTATTAAGGTATATTGTTTGTTTAAGATAAGTCAGCTGGCAAAGTTGACTTGCCCTCTTGCCCAGAGTGATTTTAAAGCTTACTTACCTTGTCCCTGCCTGCTTTTTACAGTATGAACACTGTGGTGCTCTGTGGTATCCCTCTTAAGAGCAATACTATCACTTAAAAATCTTTGGTGTTTTTTTACTCTCATACTGAAACTCTGTATAAATTGTTTATCATACTTAAACCATTTGTTCATTATTATTTTTTTTAAAGTATTTGTCCAGGAGGCTTAATGATGTTGAAATTTGTAGGCTTGCATACCTCTACTTTTCTCTCCTAGGGAGGTAAAAAGGGGAGTGGCTTACAGAATGGCGGAGTTGCTCCCTGTCTTTTTGGAAGTGAGACACCATTTGAATTTGCTAGCTCATACTGCAGTATTCAGATTAGTTGGTGTCTTGTGATCAGTATCTATGATATAATTCAAAGCTGAAATTTATAAGAGCATTTGCTCTAAGATTTTCTCTGAACAGAACTCTTGTTTTGGATTTCAAGCACGATGAAAGGGCATCTTGCCATACTATACAGTTGTTTTTCAGTACTGTTGCCTGCTCAGAGGAGTAACAAGGTATCTTGTTTGTAAACAAGTGGGTATTGTGAAATAGCTTTTCAACAGACAGCTACAGTTCCTGTAATTAGATTGATCTTCCACATTGTTTTAATGAGTACTGAAAGCTTGTTTTATTTGGTGCTTACAGTGTCATTTGAAACCTTTTAAAATCTGGTTAGTAAGTGCATTAATAGTTCTGCAAATCATAGTTGTGGTAGGTCTGCTCATGTTATGGAAAACAGTAAGCTGAAGCAATTTGATCCCTGTTTTCTGTAGAACCGCTTACCTTAGAGGACCAAAACTTTTTTTGACTTGGCTAGATGTTATTTTTTCTGAGCTTTCCTGAAACTTTGTCTTCTCTTACATTGTTTGTCTTATAGAAGAAACCTGTTTTTGCAGAATAATGTGTACTGAACTGCAGTGTCTGTTCAAAGCACAGATACAGCTCACACAAATGATAAGGATAGGAAAGAATTTGAATATACTGATAGCTGCATTGCCATGTCTGTACTGCAGATCACCAGGCTACCATTAAATGCAGTTTACATGCCATTCTGCTCTTTTTCTGCAATTTTGCTTAGTGCTGTGTATTTTAAAGGCCCAAAGTCATTAATGCTCTTGATGATTTTAACTATTTCACTTGTATTTTCATAGCAACTTAAAGCACTACTCTTACCCAAAGCTTTACTGTGCTCCCGTTTGGTCCCCATGTGTTGCCTGATCTAGTCGAGAGGTGCCGTCCCTGGCAACAGGGAGGCTGGATTAAAATGATCTCTAAGGTCCCTTCCAGCTTAGGCCGTTCTATGGTTCTGTGGTTCTATGGTTCTGTGGTTCTATGGTTCTAGGTTCTATGGTTCTACGGTTCTACAGTTCTAGGTTCAACGGTTCTATGGTTCTATGGTTCTGTTTTCTGTGACCGTCTCAAACTTCCAAGCTCTTTGCTCTCAGTTTCTCAAGTCCTGAATGTGAGTAGAGGAGCTAGCCAGTATGAGTATAAATGCTTTTCTTTCCACTACTACTCAAGCTGTACAGCTTCTAGTGCTTACACTTAGGTGAATAATTAGAAAAAAATAATAATTTGAGGCTCTTTTGTCTCTGCTAAGTATTTTGTGACTTGTTTCGGTCACTGAAGTGAGATGAAATTTTGATTTGTTTTGCAGTTCAGCATTAGTTTTGTCAGCAACTGTTTTGTCAGTACTGAACTTTAATGGGTAAGAGAGGCCTCATTTAGAGGAAATAGAGATCATTGTTCTTACATTGGCCAGGTTTTATGTTACTTTTCAGTTAGCAAGTATTTGCATATTAAGCGTAAGTGTAAAGCTAGTTGGTTACCAAGTACAGAGTTCCATCCCTGGGGTCATTTGGATTTTATAATTTACTGAAATATAAACAAATGACTTCCTGCATTCTGCATTATCTGTCACTGCATAGTGTCCAGATAGCCTAGGAATTTTAAGTTATCTGCCAGAAATGCCTTCTAGACATGGGATCTGGGAATACAGTACAGTTTGGTAAAGTCTAGAAAGTTGGTAAGATCTGGCATGTCAATAAAGGAACTAAAATTTTAGTAGAGAATTCAGAGACCAGTTCAGTTCTCTGTTCTGGGACATTACAGTAAGGTAGCACGATGAAACATAAGAGAAAAGGAAATGTTTCAGGCTGCGGGTGGAGATTTCCAGTAGCGTTTACAATAGTATAGATAGTCAAACACTAATAGAGAAATTACATTCCTGTAGAAAAGATTTTCCAGGTAAAGCTATGGCAATGTGTGCTTAGTTGTGCTAACTGAAGTTCTCTGGAAACTGTTGAAACCTACAACATGAGTTCTATTTGCAGATTTTAGCTCTCTTCTGTTTTGAGAAAGCTCTGTCATCATGAAAGACATTTCTGTTCACGTAAGCTACAAAGTTTTAGTGAAGTGGCTGTGCTTGGTTTCTACTTCTTCCACTTTCCACAATATATTCAGCATGGCACTACTGGGTAACCATACCAAAATCTATACCCAAGTGATGGTTGGGTAAGATTCTTCAGGATATGATATCAAAGCAGGTTAAGGTGATTGAAATCACAACTGCTGCATGTGTACTGCGTTGTCTCCTAGCTCATCTGACTACAGACTCTAATCTGGTTACAAGTTCATTGGGTAAGGAGAAGTCCCAAAGGGAGGAAAAAAGAAATCTGTCAAAAAAAACTATTAAATGTTAACTTTGATAAATCAGTGCTGGCATAAGGAAGAAGATGGGAATGAGGAGGAGCTAAACTGCTATGATTTAGTCTGCTTAAGGTAGTGTGGATATGGAGCTATGCTCCTTAAATTACTCTGTAAGTGAAGTCAAGGAGGTTGGCACGCTGAATGCGGGTGCTCTTTGTCTGTTCAGAAATGCAAGACTGTAACAGAGGTAGCAGAGCTTGTCCTGCTCTGGCAGCAAGGTTGAACTCGATGATCTCCAGAGGTCCCTTCCAACCTCTAACATTCTGTTATTCTGTGAATACCTACTTCGGAATATTATTGCCTGACCTGTTGACTGGAAGGAAGAAATAAAAAGCTACCTATGAGATTGTGTCCATAAATTCGAGTAGAGGCAGACATGAAATTTGTTTTGAAGTTCTGTTGAGACCTGCCTCTGAGCTGCTGCTTCTTATGAGTCCAGCAGTGCAGAGAATCTGTTTGTAACAGCTGACCACTGATAAACTTTGAGTATGCATTTTGGTCATAGAAGCGGTAATGAAGAATTAGCCCGGAATTGGTGCACTACGCAGCCTGAATACGGAAGTACTGCCAGCAGAATTCTTCTCTAATAGAGGGCTGCTGTTGCGTAAGCTGTGGGGGGAAAAAGTGCTGTCCTCTCTAGAGAAGTTTGACTTAATCACAGTGTCAGATTTTATGTTATAAGGTGTCTTCTGGAGTTTAATCAAATTAAATTAAACATGCAAATGCATAAAGGTTGGTGCTTTTAGTAGCAATAATGTGTTATCATCACTTTCTGACTTACTTGTTGTGCTAATAACAAGCAGTGCTAAAGGTTTTGTATCTGTATTTGCAGATCACCAGGAGAACCTCACTCTGAAAACATTGAAACTAGCCGAATGTAAGTAAATGAGTAGATGAGTTTGGTATATGTTGTTTAAAAATGGTTTGAACATATGTAAGAGTTACTCTTGCACCTGTTTAAAAAAAAAGGCGAAACTTGAGTAAACTGTGGAATTACCTTAGAAAATATCAAGCTAATTTGCTACTGAAGAATAATTTCAAGCCTCTGTAGAGATGATCCTTTTAGGGGTTCTTTTTTTGGTTTTTTTGCTTTTATTTATGTGTGGAGGTTTTTTGGGGAGGGTAAATGGGTTGAAAGGAAAGTTCAGAGGTTTAATTTAACCTGAACCAGTAGATGGTAGCATAATACAGTGTTGGAAATCATTAGGCTTATATTCAGACTTAATGATAGGGGTATAATAACTACCTGCTATTCACTAACCTCTTGCATGGGTTTGAAGACACTTCAGTATTGAGACACAATACCTGCTAATATCCGTTGTAGCAGATAGTTTGCTGAACAAAGAAAAGTCTGATTTGTTAAATCTGTATACTAGTTACTTCTAGAAACAGAAAACTAGATTTCTTTTGCTAAACAGTATTTGTGAAGCATCTTGCTTATAGTTCTGAATCTTATTTTTGGCTGTCTTCATTAGCCTGGAAGCAAGATTTTGATAGGTTGAAATGTTCATTTCAATTTCAAATTACAAAGGATTTCAGGAATGAGAGAACCAAAAAAAAAAAAAAAAACAAAAAAAAAGGAAAAAAGTTAATTGAGACTTTATTCTTCCATGAGTTAGCAAAGATTCTTTTATAGCTATTCCAGCAGTCCTGTCATAGAACTCAAATGGGGAAACCACAAACTCTGCTTTTCTGGCTTACAGCGCAAGTTTCAAAATAATAGAGGTTGTGTGGCCCAGTGGTTACTGGTACTTCGAGGCTTCAAGAGATCTGGGTTCATTTCTCTTCTGCCACAAACTACTTCTCTGACCTTAAACTGTCTTCTCCACAACCGCCCCCCAAGTGGTCTAGAATTTTACACACTGTGGGCCGAGTGCCAGTCCCAGGATGTTTTGCAGGCTGGGAACATAGTGTGAATTGCTCAAGGTCTTCTCTGCTGTAGCTGCCCAGCTTGAGGAGGAGCAAAGCTGAGGTGAGCCTCTCCACTCTGAACTACATACCTCACCTTAAAGAGTAGGAAAACATGGGATGCTTTTCCCATGTTTTCAATTCACTGCAGTGAAGTCCTTCCTTACACCAGGAGGTGGGACGATGAATTTGCTTTTCCCTCTTCCATGCCCTGCATTACAGAAGTGCTGCCTAGCTGCTTCCTTGGGACTACGGGTTGCGGGGATCCCGACCCGAGAGGTGACTGTCGCTATGTGGGCCTGTGTTGGAATATGTTGCAGGACAAAACCCCTGCTGTAGGCTGCTCTTCTGTTCCACTGGCAGCCCCCGCTGCATAGTGTTTTATCATTCCTGCAGCAAGTTGAGTTGGGTTCTTTTGTTTCTCGGCCTAGCCACGTGGGGGAAACTGCTGTAGACTGGCTGTAGTCCACTCTGGTTATTGTCAGTTGGAATACTGCTTTTTCACATGTTGTAAGGAAAGTTGTGTCAGAAACAAATACCTTGGCTGGCGTGAAACAGAGGTTCTGAGAATATGTAAAAAGGCAGTACAATTCTAGCAGTCTGACAATTTTTTGTGTGTGTATTTTATCCCCCTTAAAACTGAACCTGAAAACATAATCTATAGTAGCAAGCTTTTCTGTCTAAGATAGATGTGTGGCAGTCAAGCTGTGGGGATTCACATATTTGAGTAGTGCTTACACAGTATTAATGCATGGTATGCTTGCAAAACTAGATTTTTTTTTTTATTAAACTGTATCACAATATGATGCTTACATCATCTATTATAGAGAATTTCTGTAATCCTGCTGCATAGTTGCTTTTGCCACATGAGGTCGAACATCAGGCTGAGTAATAGTTGACCTGCAAGCCTACTGTGTAGCTTAAATAGTTACTCTGTTATTTACATTCCTATAATTCATTAGGAAATACATGGACTTACACAAGTAGTGTTGTTTGCACAATGAATAGTTAAGTTGGTTTTGCTCTGGTTGGCTAATGCAATTGCTTTGTTTCTGTGCTTTGCATTGTAGAGCTTTATACCAAGAGCATAGTCACACGTTTCACACGTGTGAATTAAAGTAAGTTAAAAAAAATTCTACTGACTTTTTTTAGATTTTTACAAAGCAAATTCTTCCATGGATAAGTCTTGCTTATCCCAAGCTTTTCAAATTCTGCTTCTATGCATGATGAACTTCTTGGTGCTAGCGCAGTGTTAGGAGTCTTTTTTTTTTTTTTTTTTTCATTAGCGTTTACTCAAGTCTTTGAAATTTTAAGATCAACTTCCTCTCCTATCTTCTGTAATAGGTCAGCTTTCTCTTCAGCACTAAATTACATAATTTTTGTTTAACAATAACTTGACTTCTTACCAGTTTTTCTGTTTTCATTCTGTGTATTGTCACATGTCAAGGCAAAGGTTTGGGTGTTTTGATGGCTTTCTGTGCATTCATCTTTCCTTCATTCTGTTTTTGAGGATGGGATGCTTTGTAACTTTGAAACTTTGCTCTCTCTTTTTAAAGTCATTGAATGCCCACACACCACCCTGTTTGAATTGTTCCTAGTTATAGTTGATATATAGTCATCTGACACTGGAGTAGATTTGATACCTGTTTTGTTTCCCTTGAAAGAATAGCAAAATAAAAATACTGCCACAGTCTCAAAATATACCAGAAAAAACAAATAAACACCATTGGAAATGTATATAGTAACTGTAAAAGTATTGGTGTTTCTTGACACAAACGTTCAGATGCCACCCTGGTGCTTTCGAGGCATAGAATGCCTTAAATTACTTTCATCATAGCTAAAACCACGGGTGGATTTGCATAACGTGACCATGGGATGTGCTGATCGTGGCCCCTCTATCAAACCTTGCCACATACAGGTATTTTTGTGGTATTTGCTGCTTGTTTTATTGCCATTCCTGGAAGGAATGTAAGAAGTATCTTTAATTACACCTGCAGCCTTGTACTGTGTTATACTATGAAGTGTGTAGGATGAATTTAAAAAAATGCTCTCAGAGCCACTTGAAGGGCATGATTTGGCCAGGCAGTGATTCCCCTGAGGAAACTTCATCAGTTAATGAGACTGCAGTGGCTCTACTCAAGAATTATTATTTTCTTAAATCTAGCAACTGCTTCAGTTAAGTGTCTATTTTACCTTTGCTTCCAAGAACAAAAGTGCAGTAAGATAAGTTGACTGAATTTTATAATGATTTGAAAGAAAAGGAATTCCAGATTTCGACTAGAAAATGCAATCAAAGTAAATATATTGTAGACCATGGTTCCCATAATGCTTAGAGGCTGCTTTAAAATCTTTGGAAAGCTTAAAGAGGAGGTATTTCTCTCTGGAGCTGTGTAATGCACAAATGCTAGACTGTTCTTAAAGTGGAAACGCAGGTGTTTAAGTCTTACAATCCATGTTATTTGCGCTTAGCTTCTGCGTGATCATGGTCATCCTTCTAGGACAGTGTCATGCAGAATGACGGCATAGTAAAAGAATGCTGCCATGGAAACCTGACTTGAAAAGGTACTGGAGTTTTTCATAACTTGAAAAGAGAGTTGTGTGATTGTCCCTTTGCTGTATTAGGCCTTTTTTCTTTGAGTTATCCAGGGAGAGTACAAGGTTGATCAGCATTTAAGTCTCTTCTCTGCAGGCCGGTCTTACATGTTAAAATGGTCAGTCCTCTTCTTATGTCAACATTTTTGGTCTGAAATATTTTGTCTCTCATATCCTGCTTTCCACTGAAACACTCCAGTGGTACAGTAAATAATAGGACTCGTCTTTAAGTTACTGTGTATACCTTATATCTCACTGCAGTAGTAATAGTAATCTCAGTGTAATATCAATCTGCAGTAGTAATATTAATCTCAGTGTGTAAGCTTCATACTTGACAAATTTAAACTTGTTCAGTAGAATACAGCACAAAGTTTAACTGTACTTCCTTGAGCGCTAGACTTGCTTTAACCAAGGGAAAACAACATGGAAGGTACTAAAGAGTAAGTATTATGTTTAGTAGTTGATAAAATACTATTTTTATTTTTTTTTTGTCCTGAGTATAAAAGACAGACCGAAGGATTCCTGCAAGTATGTGAAATTATTGGCCCTTTCCAATAAATTTCTTTCCAGTAAAGACAAAGTTGATCTTACTACGGCCTCACGACCAGTACAGAGTATTGGAGTTTAGGACTCCTTACTTGGTAATTTAAAACAATATTTGGAGAACAGTTGAAATGTTTTGCATTGTTAAACATGATTATTCTTTGGAAGTTTAATAGCTGATAACAATAGTGTATTTTTCTTTAAAATACCAAGAATAACAAATTTGTTCTATGAGTAACGTGTTGTAAGATTATAGGCAATCATAAACTTGGTAGTAAGTTACTTTTCTTTGTAGTTAATTTATGGACTTTTTTATGAAGACTCTTTCAAAAGGCACCAATTCTGTAAACATAAGCATAGTATTTACAGTCAAATATGCCTTCAGTCATTACCATTTACATCTGTTGATTGCTTATAATAATTTCCTAATAGTTGTTTCCCTATAATTAATTATGGCTTCAATCATGGATTGGTTGAGGGGGGGTGGAGGTTGGGATGGAGGGGGGTGAATTGGGGATTTCCTCAAGTTGCTTGGGTTGAAAAGCCAGGATGTAACTGATGCATTAGTCATCTCTCAGTTTTACGTCTAACTCAATGTTGAAGGGATCACGTGGGTGACAGGACCCTGCATGCCCCCTTAACAAGAATAGAGCGGAACCAGGATGGGAAAGCAGTTGATCCATGGACTGACATTATCTTTACAGTGTCCTGGAGCTAATAACCTGAAGGCGAAAGGGCAGTCATGAAGCGTGGTTTTCTGATAGGGCTGTAGCAAAGTAATTTGTCTGTGAGACAAGATTGAGGAACACGCTTAAAGTGTTCTTGACCCCCTCTCTCCAGCTGTCTTTCAGCATTGCTTCCTAAAGCTGGGATGACTCTTCTGTTCTCAGATTCGCCCTTCCTGAGGAAGTGCCGTGCCTGACTTTGCCAGCATGTGATGTTCCCGGGGGCACAGTGGATCTAGAATACATGGTGGGGTGGGAGGTCCTTTGGTTGAAGGCAGTGTAGGCTAAGGGGGTTCATGGTATGCACCCCAACTGGGTTCCAGGACTCATGATGCTGGAAAGAATGAGGTTTGAAAACTGTGAGCGTCTTGCATGGTTGCAGGCGTGCCTCTGCTGGAGTGCCAGTGGCTGAGGCGAGTACAAGGTGTTACAAGGGTGCTGGAGCAGAGGGCTCAGCTCCAGCTCTGGGTGGAGCATTTGGCAGTTCTGTCTGCAGGCCACTTCCAAAGGATCTGTGCAGGCAATGCTATTGCTGGAAGTTTGTCTTCTCCAGCATCGCTCTTCTCACTCAACTTCCCGCTCACTCACTTTTCTGCTCAGTCCCCATGTGTTGCCTGGTCTAGTCGAGAGGTGGCGTCCCTGCCCATGACAGGGAGGTTGGACTAGATGATCTCTAAGGTCCCTTCCAGCCTAGGCCATTCTATGATTCATGATTCTATGATAAACAGAAGCAGGAAACCAACATGCCAGGTTTGAAACTGAAGCTCTCGGTAAGCAGTATTAAACTTCACAGATGTCTGTCCATACCCCACGCTTCTTGTTTTAACAGTTTTTGATCTGTAGGTTGTCTTATTTCCAGGTGCATAAGAAGTCTTTTTATGCTCCTATCTGTTAAGGCATATACTGAAAGTTGTTTTGCTAGTAGTACTAAAAAAATTGTTCTTTTTTTTTTTCCCCCCTGTCCAAAAAGCAAACATAAATTTTCCTCTAGTTTCCATACACTTTAATACTTTTGTTGGTTTTTTGTGTGTTAAGAAAGGAACTAGCTTATAAACATTACAGCATTTCTGAATTCGTAATAGTTTTGTTAAAACAGGCCATTGTAAATTTCCACGTACTAAAATTGGCCTTCTTGGAGCAATATGAGATTTCTGTGTCCAAATAGTACAAAAGTTGTTGTGTTCCAAGCAGAAACCATTCAGAAACAAGTAATTTCATATTGATGTTTCCAGACAAGTGTGAGACTTTCATACATATTTCTAAAATTTAGATAAAGCAAAAACTATGCAGATATTTTTAACTTCACATAAGTTTTGAAACTTGGGTGAAAATTCTTTGTAGGTAAACTTTAAAGAATTATATACTTCAGCTCTTTCTAAAATTCATTGGATGTTTAAACTTCTGATTTTCTCTGTCACAAAATTTTCCTTTATGTAACATTTCTCTATATTTAGTTTAATGTATTTGAGAAATGCAAATTAAGTGCTGTTAGGTAGGAACTTTTGGACTGTTGCACTCAGTCTCGTGTTTTGTATAGATTTTAGACATTCAGAAATTACTTCATGACCTAAAATGCAGCCCAGTGCATTTGCCCTAATGTCACCTTTGCCCTAATGTCTAGAAGTTGAGAGGCTCAGTGATGCACGTTTCTAGTGATACTCCACAATTTTTGTAGCATTTAAATTGCGAACGCAAATTATTTGGCTACTAATTATTTAAAGAACACTTTTAAAGCCTAAAGGCACACTCTTTTATCTTTAAATGCTACCAAAGTCAGTGAATACTAGTTTGTCTTCAAATGCAAGAATGTGTTTTTGAAACGGTTGGACTTTGGGGAAGGAAGGTGATGTCTGTTTTAGGTGCCTCTCCTCCTCCCTGAGATAGCACAGGTTACGCAAGGCTCGCTGTGTGGGAAGTTATCCTTAAGGCGTAAGGGTGCGCCTGCGCAATGTTTACACCTGCAGTCACACCAGTGCAGCTCCGTACTTGGATGTGCAGCGGCGGCGTGAGTCTTTGCAAAAACACGTGTGCAAGTCAGTCGCTGTAGCCTCAGCTACGCCGGCAGCTGCCTGCGTGCTAATGCGCAGTAAACAGGTCGCTGAGTTTGTAAGGGACCAGTTACTCTTCATTAGGTCCCTGTAGAGGAACTTAAAGGGAGCTGCAGCCTTCACTGTGCAGCTTGAGCTAAGAATAGAGAGGGGTTTTGTGTTACCTTGCTTGATGAACCAGTTTCAGTGCCTCAGGCTAAGAGCTTAAGTTTTCTGCCTTCTAAATGAGTGAAGGAATGCAGAAGGAGATCAAGTTTTCACCTCTGGAGAATGTAGAAGGTATGCTACATTTTTTTTTTTTCCTGAATAATATAAGGAAATGTGGGCTGTTGTTTCTGGACAGTGACAAATACCTCAGCGGGAATGTGGTATGGAGTGTCTTGCTGTTCTGTAAAATCACATATTGGCTTACTCAGAACTGCATTCTCTCTGAGTACTTCCATGGATTGGCTTCAGTAAGGGTAGCTCTAGTGGGAGGCTCAGTAAATTCTGTTCTATATTCTTGAGTCTGTATCCTCATTTTAAGTCTCCACCTCTTTGTTAAATAATTTATCTGAGGCCATGTCAAAAGTCTACAGAATAGCTGCCAGGGAGAGTTGAGGGGAAATACTGATGCTGATGTGTTCTAGTACTGTTTTAAATTGTATTGTTTGCTTCCATAGCTGATGTAAATAGAAAAAAAGCTGACTTTCAGTTGGATCTTCTGTGGCTAATAAAATGTCACAGAACTTGAGTCAGTGAGTCTGCAGCCATGAGTCAAAACAGAAATGTTTCTACAAACAACATTATTGTAGGCATGGCGTGGTTTGGAGGAGTAATTGGTAGTTAAATATTGAAAACAAAAAATAAATCTTGAGTCCTTCTGAGGTTGAAAGTTAAAGACAAGTCTAAGCTTAGCTTTGTCTGCTGGCATGTCAGATATGACCTGATTCAAGTGGAGTATTTTTTTAATATGATAAAACATATTGTTAATATATTGATGTTTCTACACTGAAATAACTTTTTTCAAACTGGATGTTTCATAAGCTAGAAAGATGTGAATGCCTCTTTAACAGTTTCTCAATTTGAGAATGTAAGCTCTCTTAGGGAATTGGTCAGCTTTTCACAGTATATTTGAGTGACAACTCTAGCTGCTTTAGGTAAATAAATACACACATTCCTCTAATACATATATACACTTAGAGTAGCTGTGAGAAATAATCCATAACATTCATAGGTGTACTGCACAGGTCAGAAAATTTGGTAAAAAAACTTGTGATCTCCGTGTAGACTTCATTGGAGAAATAAGATGGAATGAAAATGCGATGAGAAGGATGAAGTTAAAATGATAATGTGTGTATGAAGTAATTGTAGGTTTTTTATGCACTGTGGAAAACATGATCAGTGAGGGGAAGGAAAATTAAAAGAACAATAAAGTTCGACTTGAGTTGGAAAGAGCTTTCATGAAGGCATCAAGGTGATGCATAAGGGAGCCACGAAGAGGAGGAAATAAGGAGCACATTGGTGAGGCAGGTATAGAAATCTAGTATTAACAAAGAAAAGTTTTCATATACATACCTGCTTACAAATGACAGTATTTCACACTCTGAATCTGAAGTTCTGGAATGAGAGTAGAAGTCAAGAATGGTCAAAGGATGAAATCCTTGGCATTCAGAAATAGATGTCTGTGAAATCATGTACAGGTCCAAGTTGTATTAAAACACTGTTGTTTTTTTAAAGCCTCTATATTAAAAGCTGAAATACAGAAGACAAGATATAAATCCCCTATTTTTATACGTACATGGAGAAAGGCACGTTTTGCTAAGTAGATATAAAAATTTAAGAGATTAGAACTATTTCATTGGATCAGAATACAGCTGTTCTATGATTCTATGATTCTATTCTCTGTTTATACAGTAGTGGTTTTGGTGGTATTGCTGGTGCTGCTGCTTTAAAAAAAATAATTTTATGGTCTTCCACCTCTGTCTCAAGGTGCCAGAAAAACCCTTCTCTTCCATTTGTTTTTGTTTTGGATGCACTGGGGCATTTGGAAGGTCAGGCAGACATTGAGGTAATGGTTTTCTTTGTAAGAAATCTTTTCTTCTCTGGACTCATGAGATCGTGAAAGGTGGAAAGGAAGGAGCAAAGGTGTTATTGCTGAGTAACAGACACCTCAGTAGTTCCTTTCAGAACTTGAGGACACTTTCCCTTCTGAAGTAGCTACATGAAACTCCGTGGTTAAGCAGCCAATATTAAGAGCTGGGTGCAGCAAAGTAGTACCAGTGTGTCTAGGACTTCAGTTCTCAAGTACTTGCTCCATAGAGAATCTGTGCAGGCATCAACATCAAAAAAAGGCAACTTGAAGTTAGTATCACAATTTCTGATTGAAATCTTGCTTTCCATCTTCTAATCTTTATAGTACTGTATCACTGAAGTTAGGTAAAAAACCCACATGTTACACCTAATCAAAATACTTGAAATGTTTCATAGTTAATATTTTTCATTAATAACTTGGTTTTTAAAATGGAGTGAAGATTTGGGGGTTTCATTTCAAAATGTGATCTGATATGATCTCTTGGTGTGCATGCAGCTTGTTCTGTCCCAATTACCTGCAGCCTTCCAGCAATTTCTTTACCATTTGCATATTTCTGTACAAGTCTGCGACCATGTTAAGTGGCCAGTTAAATTATCATGTGCTCCTATATAGTAGTGAGTATATTGACTTGTATAGTGATACGGTTGTAGTTCTTCAAAATACTCGCTTGCCATGTATAATTGCAGGAGAAAGGGGAGGATTTGGCATATAGCATATTTTGAGAACTGTATACTTTATTAGCTGAGGAGAGATGTTCAACTTCGAGTTCGTTTATAGTTGTGGTTTTGTCATCAGTTTAATTAACCAAGGAATACTTTTCCTATGGATTTAAATTAAATATCTGATAATTTAGTCATCTGGAATCTTGTTTAAAAATGATTTTTAAAGGGCTTATATCTTATTGGTGTATTATTATTGATAGTATTACTAAGTAAATGTCTGCATCATCTGTATTTTGTGCATCTTCCCTCTGTCGGTGTCAGCCATACCTCAGTACTATTCATCAGACTCAAATCACCTGTATGAGATCCAGTTCTATTTCACTTGCAGCCTTGCTTTGCATCTAAATTGCTCTCTTTTTTTATTTAGTGACAATTGAGATTGTTCAGAACTGAACAAGATTGTGTCCACTGTAACACTAGAATGTAAAGCTGAGAACTGTGCATAAACAAGATTTTCCTTTCACTTACAGAGGACCCACAAATTAAATTGTGTGTTAAAAAACATTTGCGTTTGTCAAGATGAGAATCTTACATTTAAAAAAAACTCCTGATGTGTCCTCTCTGACACAGAAATCTTGTGTTTCAGTGCCTGACTAATCTCTGTCTTGCTGATGCTTTTGAATGAGCTTTGTATGTGAAAGCTCGACTAATCCTTGTACTTACTGTTTGAATGTTTGCTACAGGAAGCGAGCAGCTGCAAAGCATCTAATAGAGCGCTACTACCACCAGTTAACTGAGGGCTGTGGAAATGAAGCCTGCACGAATGAATTTTGTGCTTCCTGTCCAACTTTTCTCCGTATGGATAACAATGCAGCAGCCATTAAGGCCCTCGAGCTTTATAAGATTAATGCAAAACTCTGTGATCCTCATCCCTCCAAGAAAGGAACGAGCTCAGCTTACCTAGAAAACAATTCCAAAGGTGCCCATAACAATTCCTGCACTGACAGAAAAATGAACAGGAAGGATATGCAAGGCCCGAGAGATGACTTTAAAGGTAAGATGTTATTTCAGAATTTTCATAAAATAAAATACGTGTAATATGTACAAGTATAAGCCTACAGAATTCACTGTGATGGTGTTCTGCTGACTTCTTAAGTAAAATACAATACTGGGCAATCAAATGTTTTACTGTGGACTATGAAAAACAGCTGGATTGATGTTGAACGCTGATTCCAAATCTAGATTTTTACCACATCTCTTTTGAAATCCACGTGCACGTACTTTCTTTCTGCCCTTACTGGTTTTGCAAATACAGAGAGTTTCTTTAAGTGCTGTTGTATGACTGCTGTAGTTTCAGTAGTTTTGTAACTCTTTTGTAGTTAATGAGTTATAGAAGTTATACTTTAACTAAGTCCAGTTTCTATGTTAAGAAACTTAACAGACGAAGAAAAAATGATACAGTGCATGATCAGCAATATATCTACCAAGCTAAAAAAAAAAGTTTAAACTACACAATATTTCTAAGTCAGTGTACAAAAATTAAATACTGTCTGTATGTCTTTTCTAACCTGTGTTCTGCTTTTCAAACTTGGTAGAGTAGTAAATACATACTACAAGAATAATTTTAGTTGTTGCCAAACATGTGGTGCAAACAGAAATCACAAGCTAAGTGAAATTAAAGCCATTTAACCTTTGAGCAGACCTTTTTTTAAGTATTGTTGCCATAAGTGGTATAAACACAGAAATTCAACTTCATTTATTTTTAGCTAAAGGTGAAACTGTTTACAGCAAATAATTAAAATATCCTACAGATTTTTCAATAAAACATATTGCAGCTGTGTTCTAAAGGCCCCAAGATGCCCCAGTCAGTACCTGCACCAGTTTGTCTGATGCAAGGAAAAATTTGTCCCCAAATTATTTATGATCTGAGTAAGCAAAGAGGTAAATGGTAAGGAGGGGAAAGGAGAGCCAGTGTAGTGTCAGACAGGCAAGAGGAACATTAGGTCTGTTTTATGGTTTGTCTCTTTACTTTGTATTTTTAACGGAGGTGTGCACGTACAGAGTTTTCCTTCTTCTCTCTGACCCTACTGTCCTCTCTCTCAATACAGGTTCAGTTATAGATCTCCAGAGACAGTCTGTTATCTAAGGCAGTGACTCAGACTTCATCTGTTGCAGCATCATAAGTATTGACCTGTCTTTGTAGCTGTATGGCCAGGGAGCGTTAAAGTGTTCTTAAAGTCCGTAATTACCTTTGGAATTGGATGATGTCTCCGGAATCTAGCACTCTGGAATTTTTTTTAAGTCCGTCTGCAGTAACAGTTACTGGGAAAGCTGCAGTTAAGTTTGAGAAAGCCAAGGAAAAGAATGTGCAGCTTGCTTTTATGCTTGATGTAGGATTGAAAGTTGTAAATAAATTAAAGAAATGCCCTTCAGAAAGAATTCTTTAAATTACTTTTCTGTACTGCTGAGCCCAAAGACATTTGGGGGAGAAATGTTTCTGGACGCCATTGTCAGCATCTCAGTAATATCTTAGATGACAGTCCAAAAGAGGAAGGAAACGGAGAAATTGCAAGTATACGTTACAAATGTAGTCAGAGAGAGAGAGAACCATTTCAAAATCATTCTTATAATTACCTGGGAAGCTATTTTCAACTTTGATCACCAAAATATAAATTAAAAGCAAGGAGGTTAGTGGACAGCGAGAACACAATCATAACAAAGCATCCATAAGAGATTAAGGAAAGATAATTAATGGATTTGCTAATTAGAAATTGTGTTGCTGGCAATACACAGATCACGTGCAGCCTTTTCCACAGTCACTGCTAAAGCTTGACTTCAGGTACAGATTTGTCACAGAGTATTACTGAGAACAAGGTCTGAGAGGAGATAGGTTTACTTTGCTGGGTCACTTAGGTGCAATAGAAAGGGTGAAAAAAGGCATGTAAAAGCTCACATATTAAGACACAAGTCAGTTAAAATTTACTTGAGTTAGAAGAAAGTGTCATCTGTGTTTCTCTTGGCTGTTCTCACTGCTGTAAAGCAAAATGGTGCAGACCCTTATGGCTGCTTGGTTAGAGGATGGTGACAGAGTATGGCTTAAAACTGTTAGGAAACTGCTGATGCTAATACTAAATATTTTACCTGGAAATGGCACATGGTTAGTTCCTTAAATACTAAAAGCTTTAAAAGACTGATTGGGGAGTTCCTCTTGTAAGTATGGAAATCTGAAATGTGTTAGATTGTTAAATTGTCAACTTTTGCTGATAATTTTTATGTTATGAATAGCCTCTGCAGTCCAGAATCGGTGAACTCGAGGCTGTGGTCCTGGCTTTGAGGAGCTGTGGCATGGCACAGCAGCTGTATCAGCAGTTAAATTTCTTTTAGACAAGTTTGCTCCTTGACACTGCAGTAGATAAAAATAGGAGCTTTTGCACTAAGCTTGAATCCTTTCATAATATTTTCAGTGCTGTTGTTTTTTTAACAGGATGGATTTTAGTTTTGAAGCTTTTTCACTGTCTTCAGATTGGTTGGAAGTCAGTCTCAGTAGCATGACATAAGCTTAATCTTTCCTGTGTTATCTGTGCTCTAAGAATGGCCTGGAGCTCTGCAAAATTCAATAGGTTGTCTGTCTTTGCATCATTTAGTTTGTATTTTTAATTTAGTGACTGCTTGGAATGAATGTTAGTGTAGGCAATCACTTTTCTGGATATTTTAACTTGTAACTGACTTTATTAAAATTATATGCTTCCTTTCTGCAGAGGTGGTTGTTCTAGTGTCGTTGGTGAATACAGTGCTGTGATGTGTGGTTTTTAGATCTCTAGGGATGCTATTAAACAGATGCAGTTTTAGTTCTAAATTATGTGTCAGTTCAGAAGAATCTGCTTAAACTAGAACATCTTTTCAGGGTCTGATCATGTGGTAATCCTACTCTAAATCATCACCTGATGCGAAAGCATCTGTGGGTTCTGTCTGAGAAGTGGTATAAAAAGCTGTAAATAATGTTTTTCTCCTTCTCTTTTCTAAAGAGAAAGGAAGATTTCATATAACAAGTAGACCACCAGATGACTTATTTCATTCCAGAGATTTCAGGGGGAGAGGGAACAGACAGATATTTGAAGCCCATGCAGATGATGTGTGTAAAGCAATGTTAATCTGAACAGGGTGTTGATGAGTATGCTTCGGTTGTTTATCACAGTGATGCCTAATGTACAAAGAAATAATCCCTGTGCCCAGCAGTGTGTATGTAGTTTAGAAGGCAGCATAAATTTCTGAACCTGTATTGTGGTTTTGGGGAGAATCTTCAGGCATCAGTTTAGTATAAAAACACTTGCAGAAAGCATTAGTAGTAGAAATAAGAAAACTTTTATTCCCATTAACATGCAACAAAAACAAATGTTAAATCTTTCCTTCAATATCTGTTATTCAGAAAGAGTTGTGAAGTCCACACACATGCTATGTTTGAAGAAAGAGGTTGATACAGTTTAGTTTGCCTATAGTTTAATGACATACATTAACTGTGCAGATTTACCACAAAACTGCATTATCACACAGTCTTACCCATTAAGTCTTTCGAAGTTGAAACATCTGATTTGGTCCTTTTTTTAAGACAATACTGTTAACTACTAAATATAGTTAATTGACTGCAAAACAATTTTACGAATGAGCGTGTTCTCTGATAAACATCCATGAATAAATACAAAAATCATAGAGAATGAGATCATGATTCTCCATGCTAGTGAAATTATAAAATATCTGTCTTGAATTTACCCAGTACTGACATTTTTTGCCCCAGCATTAGTGATGATATTATGCAGATTTCTTGAGAAGAGCAGATTTCTATCTTAATTAAATTAACACTTTATCTTTTTTTTAGATGTGACTTTTCTAACTGAAGACAAGATATATGAAATTCTGGAACTATGTCGAGAGAAAGAGGATTATTCCCCTTTAATCCGGGTGATTGGGAGAGTATTTTCTAGTGCTGAAGCGTTGGTACAGAGTTTCCGAAAAGCCAAGCAACATACCAAGGAGGAGCTCAAGTCTCTTCAAGGAAAGGATGAAGACAAAGATGAAGATGAAAAGGAAAAAGCTGCCTGTTCGGCTGCTGCTATGGAAGAAGATTCAGGCGCATCATCATCTTCATCGTCAAGAATAGGTGATAACCCACAGGGAGATAACAACCTCCAAAAACTAGGCCCAGATGAAGTGTCTGTAGATATTGAAGCAGTCAGACGGGTCTATGATAGATTACTTTCTAATGAAAAAATAGAAACTGCCTTTTTAAATGCACTTGTGTACTTGTCACCTAATGTGGAATGTGACTTGACTTACCATAATGTGTACTCTCGGGATCCTAACTATCTGAATTTGTTTATTATCGTTATGGAGAACGGCAATCTTCATAGCCCAGAATACCTGGAAATGGCTCTACCACTGTTTTGCAAAGCAATGAGCAAACTACCCCTTGCAGCTCAAGCAAAACTGGTCAGATTGTGGTCTAAATACAGAGCAGACCAAATTAGGAGAATGATGGAAACATTTCAGCAGCTTATTACTTACAAAGTCATAAGCAACGAGTTCAATAGTCGTAACCTAGTGAATGATGATGATGCTGTTGTTGCTGCTTCAAAGTGCTTGAAAATGGTTTACTATGCAAATGTAGTAGGAGGGGATGTGGATACAGATCATAATGAAGAGGAAGATGAGGAACCCATCCCAGAATCAAGTGAACTAACTCTTCAAGAGCTGTTGGGTGAGGAAAGAAGAAATAAGAAAGGTCCTCGAGTGGACCCGTTGGAAACTGAACTTGGCGTTAAAACTATAGATTGCAGAAAACCACTTATCCCTTTTGAAGAATTTATAAATGAACCACTGAACGATGTTTTAGAAATGGACAAAGACTACACTTTCTTCAAAGTAGAAACGGAAAATAAATTCTCTTTTATGACCTGTCCCTTCATACTGAATGCTGTTACCAAGAACCTGGGATTGTATTATGACAACAGGATCCGGATGTACAGTGAAAGACGCATAACTGTGCTCTACAGCTTAGTTCAAGGACAGCAGCTCAACCCGTATTTGCGACTGAAAGTGAGACGCGATCACATCATAGATGATGCACTCGTCCGGGTAAGTCAAGCGTCGACGTGGAACTTGGGCGTGTTGGTTCTGGCTAGCACAAACTGCGTGGGCTCTGACTAACCGAACAGAACTGCGTGTAAGTGCGGTGGTTTATGTACTAGATTGCCTCTAGAAGAAACTCAAATAACTTACCGCATTAAGTTTGAATTCTAAGCGTGCTGCTGACAATTGGTGTGCTCAGCAGAACCACTTTTACTCAGGTTGGTTTTGGACTTAGGTGTTTTAAAGTGTCAAAGAGTTCTTATTCCCCATTAACAGGTCCTGCACTGTTACACCTCTTAATGGTAAGAGTAACCAACTGCCATTTCAGTCTTTCTTCTTTGTCCTCCGGACTGTCTTGGATCACCTGATAGGAAGGTTTTTCAGAAGGAAGTTGGAATTAAAACCTTTCAGCTGTGTTACTCTTCCTGTGGACTTCTAGATAGAGTGTGTGGAGTGCCTACATGATAAGAAGCACTTCTCAGGTCTCTAAGCATTGTTGCAGTTTGGTACGGATGGTGATCTGTCTGAGGAAGGAGAAGACAGACCTGTTAGTACCTGAGAACTGTGAGAACAGACTGTTTCTGAGCATGCCGGCTTCTTAAAATAAAACTTAAAGCCACTTGTTCACACCTTTTTGGAAGATGGTAATTACACAGGATACAAACTGTAAAGAATATTTTGCAGTAAACTTTTTTTTCCATGAATATGTCCTTTAATTTTAGGACTCTTCCTCCCTTTATTTTTCTGCTTAAGGCTACTTTTCAGAAGCTGATTTTTCTGTGTTCTCTTATTAAAGCATAACAGAGTTTGCAAAATTCTAGCTTTAAAGCTTGTTGCTGAAGAGCAGGACAAGTATTAGGAGAAACTCTGGGGAGGGTACCTGGTTTTGCCTCTCAACTCAGTTGTTACTTCTAGTTAAGTTGATTGCTTTAACTGTTACTGAAGGTCAATTTTAAGAGCCATAAATGAACTCCCACCTTGATTTTCCTGTGGGCCCATGAATTTCCAGATGGGTTAACTGCTTCATGGGAGTTGCTGGTATTATCACTCATCAGGGAAAACTTTTATCTCCAGTACCAAAGGGAAAAATCAGATTGCGATGCAGAAATAGCTTATGTCTGTAAACCCCATTTTACATTAGGAAAGTGAGATCTATACTGTTTCAAGATTAAAGCCTACTGTATACCAGTTTTCTGATTTAAGAATGCTCTTTGTAATTTCACTGCCTGTCAGACTTAGTTGTATCCAGTTATCGTTTTGTCACTTTAGTGCAATGGAGTTTACTTACTTGATTGTTCAGGCTTGGGGTACATAAATACTGGGGAAAATGGTGGAACAGTGCTATTTCTTTAGAAGATCAACTAAAAGAGGATTAAGAGCCAGTTTTAGGGAGATGTTCATTTTAATGCCACTTCCAGCAGAGAGGAAACAGACCTTGTTTCTCTTGCTGATGATGGGAAGGAAAATCTGTAAATATAAGAAAAGACATTCTTCCACATGTTGCTTGCTGTGGAAGGAAGTTGAAATCTTTTGAGTACAAAAAAGAACGTTTAGTGTTGCTTAGAAAGCTCCTGGACAACATCAAGCTGATGCAGCTGCTGTATCGCAATGGGGCCACAGCTTTCACTGCTGTGCACCCTCTTAGTCTGTTGGAAATTTAGGTAATTTAAATCGAATTAAGCTCAAATATACTAATTTCAATTGTGATGCACTTGCATCAGCCCTTGCACAGCCCAGCAGCCTACGAGTACATGCCTGGGCAGTTGCCATGGATTCTCTTACAGCTGTTAATTTAAACTGTCATAACATGCTAAATTATGATGATCTGACTCTTATCAAAGCCTCACAAAGAGTATGAATTTTAAACTGTTTATTCTGGGACCATAAATAAAGGAAAAAGATAAGGTTCTTGTAAATTCAGGTAGTCTGAGCTGAACCGTAGTGTTAGTCGATGAGAACAAGTGTGGCCCAGGCATTTCTCTGAAGTGGAAAAGAAATCATATTCAGTAAAAGGAGATGAATGACAACTTGCCACTGGAACTGGAGGAAGGGAACTGTATGTGCCATTTCAACGGATGCGACAAGGTAGCTGTTATGAGTTGATGTGGACTTTAGAAAGTTACAGAAGTCACCTGTAACTACTGATACTTTTTAACTGATGATGTGAAGTATCAGTGCTCAAGGAATAGTTTATGAGGAAATGTTAGGAGTGAATGGACCAGTGCAATGTCTGTTTACTATGCTGTGCCAATGTATCCTTTGTTTTTTCTCATTTTAATACAAAAAGGATGCAATGGAAATACATTCAGAGAGTTCAGAGTTTCTTCGGAGAGGTTATCAAGTCTTCTTAATGGCAAAAAAGGTGACAGTGAGAAGCTGCATGGGAAATATGTATGTTCTCATTTGGTAGTACACAGTCATGTTATCAGGAAGTACGCTTAATACAAGCAAAAAGACGCATCTTTTCCATGCTGTGTACCTTAAAATTATGGATGTTTTTGTCCAGAACTTGTAGCTGTTCACAAAGGAAAGATCCATCAAAAGGTAATGGGTGTTTAGATGTGACACATGTGCAAACCTGTAAGCTCCAAGTGTGCTGCTGGTAACTGGAAAAGTATTGTACGGAAAAGACGGTTCCACGGTGTCGTCTTGCAGTTCCTTCACTGCATCCCTGATCCATTTAAGGATTGCATGCTTTGTTACAGATACTTCCTGTAGCAGATTGAGAAGTGATTTTAGTGATTTTCACTATTTGTTTCCACTTCTTAATTGACACAAACTAGATCTGGAAGAAGATCTTCAGTCTTATGTCCTAATCCTTGACGTAGCTTGCTGTATCTCCGATTGCGGTCAAAGGTGATGGGAACTGTCTGCCTCTGTGGCAGCACTGACAGCATCAGACCTAAGTAAAGGCTTCATTGCGTGAGTTTGTGTCAGTGACAGTTGAAGTTTTGGGTGCAGTAGTGAACTTTGGAAAGGTGTCACTGAAAACAATCAAAGATCTTGCCATGATAATAGTCTTTTGAGTTGTATTCTTAGATCAGTTCAGAGACAAAATGTTTCCAAACATGCCGAAATTACAGGTAAGTAGTTAAAATTGCCAATGTTTTTAGCCTTGAATTGCATTTTTATTTTTTTTTAGTTCTGGCAATACTTACAGGCTTGTTTGGATTGTAATTAATTACATATTTATGTCACTAGACCTATGTCTTTGCAGAACAATCAGTAAAGGCTGTTTTGGCAATATGTGGAATAACTGTGATAACTTCCTGATAAAAGCATTTTCAAAAATATTGATTAAAACAAGGCAGACGTTCATGTTTTCCATACTGATGCTGGATATTTTTCAAGCAGATGTATTGGTCAGCCTTATGGTCTAGGTACTGGTGTTTCTCTGCTAAGTTGTTGAGCTGATTAAGTTATAAAAAAGCTGTATTTCTCTTATCAATACTTTAATATATAAACTTGTAGAATTCAGTATGTACATATTTGCACTTTTTGGTCTTCATTAAAACAAGTCTGAGCACTGGTAAGTGATTTTTTTTTTAATATATTGTTACTTTTTAATTTTTTCTTTTATTGAGAATTTGATGTAATACCTTTTAAATACCTTTGAAGCAATAACTTAAAGTTGCTTAAGAGAATACTAGTTAACCCTGGAACACACACATCTAAGCAAAAATCTTATGTGTAAATTCTTAGTTTCTTTGCAGGTAGGAAACTTGCATCAGAAACTTATTTTTCACTTTTTAAATTGAAATGGACTTAATGAAACATGCTTTATTTGTATTAATACTTATTGAATGCTTACTTGTATGTATGTTGGTCTGAAAAGTCTCCAGGGGGTGGAGGGGGAATGTTGAAACTGGTGGAGTGTTATCCCTGCTTTTTGTAAGGAACCCTTAAATTTGGGAGTTGGTAGATCAGTTTGTAGTTGTTGAAAGCAGTTAACCTGGGGTTTTTGTGTCTAACAGGTTTAAGAGGTTAGCTCTACTCCTGAGTCATGATGCCATGTGGATGTGGTAGTAATGAAGTTTATCCTTAAATCCCCTCTTCTGCCTTTTCATTCTCCAACAGCTCCTTCTTTCATTCCTTTCCTCTGAGTTTCCTCTTCCCCCACCCCTCTCCACGCCTCAGATCGTCTGTGGATTTATTCTCAGGTGGCAGTTAAGTTAAAGGGTGCGAGTTATGACACACAAGTTGTACCAGTGAAGATGTGTTGGATCCTTTCAGGAGAGCCTGGCTGGTACTTGCCTGCAAAAGAGAAACTCGCTTTGACAAATTTCACATGGAATGTAGCCTGATGGCAAGCAGCGAGCTTCTCGCGCTTGTAAAGGACTTTGAGTGCATCGATGAGCAAAAACTTTTATGTGACAGCTGAAGCCAAGTAGGCAGTACTTCAGGAGCTTGGAGGTTCTTTTGGATGAAATTGATGTTTATGTGTGTTGGGTTGACGATCTCAACGTGAGTGTGCTGTGGTTGCACACAGAATATGTATGTGACTGTAGTAGAGTACGCAGGCTCTGCTGGCAAGCGTGGACCATAAGGTACAGCTTGAGAGGATGCTTCTTAGTCACTTCGAGTATGACTTCACCTGCCATTTCGCAGAAAACTGTCGTGACCGACTTATGTCATGATGTGTCACTGGCACATTCAAACTTGAATTAGTTATGTTCCTGTCATTTTTGCCTTCTAGTGTGAAAAGTATTCCTCCTGCTGCCTTGAAGAGAGCTTTTCTGTTAACATTCCTAGAATGGGTGTCTCTGTAGTTTTTAGCTGAATAGAGATTAGTTCAGTTACTATAAATTTTAAAAGGTAGCCAAAGAGTAGTGCTATGCTGAGCTTTTAAATGTTGTCTTACTTCTGTCTTCCAATGGAAGATTCCTCTCTTTGGGGAAAATGCTTACAATCTCCCATGTTGTAGCATAACAAGGCAACAAAATACACATCTTCTGTGTAACATTGTATCTCAACTTTCAACTTTTCAATTCATAGATACTCAATTTTAGATGGTGCTGCTTCAGACATGCTGCACATGTTTTTTATTACGTCCCTGGAAACGGCAATGATGATTTCAGGTGCTTGGCCAGTCAAACCATTATGACAGGAAAACATATCAGCTTCTAAAATTTTGGGAATTCACACACACATAGATTGGATTTTTCCAGCAGCATCTGTGTTGACTGATTATTTAAAAAAAAAATAAACAACCCAAATGATATTATATTTCCTTGCTATAGAAACACTGCTGTGCTTTTGCTAAAATTCTGTACCTGCTATTATCGTGAAATGCTGTCTTCTGCTGAGTTCCAGTTTTCTTGTGGAGCATGAGGGTTGAGAGGTGTTCAGGGGAAAAAAAAATAAATAAACAACCCAAATGATATTAAACTGAACTCCATACTTCCTTGCTATAGAAACACTGCTGTGCTTTTGCTAAAATTCTGTACCTGCTATTATCGTGAAATGCTGTCTTCTGCTGAGTTCCAGTTTTCTTGTGGAGCATGAGGGTTGAGAGGTGTTCAGGGGAGCAGCTAAACTTGCAACTTTCAGTATAGCAGCTTAGCAACATTGTCCTGGTTATAGAATCTACTTCAAGGAACATTAGGCTTTGACTCAAAATACCAGCTTTTTGGGTATTCGTTTATCGACTCCCTCGCAGACATCCAGCACACTGTTCCAGTCTGCGCAGCCGACATTGCTCAGCTAAGAGTACTTTCTTCTGCCCTCCTTTATTTTTTTTAATACTGCATTTCTTTTACATCACTCATTGCATCATAGTTCTCGGGCAAAAAATAATCCTGAACTAATTTTAATTGCATTTTATGTGTAAATATGGGCACTCTCCTTAGTGTACTTAGACACAAGAGAGACTTCACACTGTGACAAAGGGTTGCTGTCCCAAAAGCAGTGCAGAGGCTGTACTTGCTTTCTCAGAACTCATCAAAATTCATGAAACTTGCAAAACAGTAAATTGCTCCTGGCACATACTACAAAGCCAGCAAAGTCACGGCTGAGGAGGAAAAAAACCCAAAGTAGTATTAGTGCCAGTTATAAATGGAAGGGATTCAATTAGGAAAACTTTGGTCTGTCCAGCTTGAATGTACAGCCTGTACTTAATAGTCTGAAAATAAATGCTACTACTCTGTTTTTAAGAAGTCTCCATTGTGCATGGAATATGACTTTAGCTCCTTTGTCATCCCCTTCAGGAACAAAAATTTTTTACACCTCTGTAAGGTGCGAATTTTAAGATTTACATGAGAAGCAAGCTGCAAAACTGTGCTGTTATGGAAAGCATGTAATGAGAATACCCATGCAGGGGGGACTGCAGCATGGTTTTGCTGCAGAAGTAGTGTTGATAAAATACAGTGAGTTTTGAAGAATAAATGTTATTTGGTCTCCTTGGGCAAAAATAGTTTATTGCAAATAATGTGCAATAGAATGCCAAGTGCTATAGATAGTACATAACTAAGTTTTCTAGATAATCTTGTAATTTAGTGTACACCTCAATCACCTTATATGACTTGCTCTCATTTTGATGTATTTATGGTTTGCCTCAATTTTATTTCTTTTAACTGAGCTTTATATGCTGTGGAGATATGCTCTCTGTTTTCCTGCCCGATACTGGTTTTCAAAGCCACTTAGGATGATTCTTTCTCCACGTGCCTCTTTTTTTGCCTGAGGAGCCTTCAAAGTCTTCAAACCTTGAGGCTTAACCACCTGAGCTCTGTCACCCGCCTGCCCCTGCTGTGCTGCTTGAAACATGGCTGGCTGCCCTGGCAGTTCCCAGGAGAAAAATCTGTTTTACTGGCAGTGTCATTTCATGAATGGATGGTGTCATTATTGCTGCCTTTATCATATCTCCTCATTCCTGTTCTCTTTTATGCCTCTGTAGTAAAATTCTGAGACGTAAAGGATGAGTTGGCATGTGTGTGTATGTGTGTGCGTATGGGTGAGGTGAAATAATGGAATAAGAAGAATGTTTCAATGTGTTAAGGACACCTGCTGGTAAGTAAAGTTTGCACTAGCCTGGATTAGAGACAGAGCTCATCGGTAATAAATGCAGTCTTGGTAGAGGAATGCTTGGGCCAGGCTGGGCCTTACTTTACTGCTGTTGAGCTTTCTTTTCCATGCAGGTATGCTTAATCATGCTGCACAGGTTTAACCAATATATTTATGCTTTTAATCAGCATATTTCTTATGAGCTGCAATATATTCTTGCATAAGTTTTGGTTTACAGAAAGGATCGTTTTTGTTGCAGAAAAAAATGAGAGACCTGTAATGGCCTTTGTATAGACATGAAACCCTTTCCTATGAAAGGTCACAACTTCTATTTGACCTTAACTGGATTTTCACTTTTGTGGAAGCAGTGTGGTAGATCCGTTTAAATGCACTGAAGAAATAAGAGGAAGAGATTTCTGAGACTTCTTTATTATGGTTGAGAGGAAAGGGATCAGTTTGACTGTAACATTAGTGTCTTTTTACTTCTGGTTTTGTTTGCTTTTTCTCCCAGCTCTTTGTCTGTGAGATGCAACTACTAGTCAAAGGCTTGCCTTCTGTCTTCCATTATAAATTATCACAAGAACATTCTGAAAATACATTTGTGTAATCCCTTCACAAAACTGTTCATTGAGAACCATGTAGATCAAATTGCAGTCTCTTTTCATTGTCCGATGAGTTTAATTATCCCAGTAATACATCTTGTTTTCATACTGTTTTCTGCGAATTTTATGCAGCACAATGCTAACTTTTAAGTGCTTAAAAGAATAGAAATGGAGAATGCTAACAAACTTAATTGGCTAACAGATCTGTGGTAAGTTTCTTGGTGTGTTAATCCCGGAATTGTAATACGTGCTTAGAAGGATTTAGCATTACATTTGTTTCCGATATTTTACTGTTGTGATTTATACTTGCTTTCTTCTTTGGTTTGGAGGGTGATTTTGGTTTCATTATTTGATACTCAATTGAATCTTCTAATAAACAGATTTATTAATGAAATGCTTCCATCTATTCACTCAATAGCTAGAGATGATTGCCATGGAAAATCCTGCAGACTTGAAGAAGCAATTGTATGTTGAATTTGAAGGAGAGCAAGGGGTAGATGAAGGAGGTGTTTCCAAAGAATTTTTCCAACTGGTTGTGGAAGAAATCTTCAATCCAGACATTGGTACGTGTTCTAATAATTTACTAATTCATTTTTTTTTTTTTCCCCACAAAAGATTAAACTAGGTAATCTTTGAAGGTCCCTGCCAACCTGGGCCTTTCTATGTTTATACTGTGCCTTTCTACATCTGCTGCTGCTTCCCTCCGAAGCTCTCAGGATTTCTTGGTGAACATCAGAGTACTTGACCTACTAAAGCTCACTATATGTCGTCATCAGTCATCCCTCTAAAAAGGAGTGATGAAAGGAATGACTCTATAGTTAGTGAAAGCTAACGCTGCTTGTTTAGCTATATATCGGTAGTTACGGGGTTTCTTTGCAGGGTTCCTTTGTTTGTTCTCTCACCTTTCTCCTAGCTTTGCTTTGTGATTAGCTTCTAGAATTAGTAATCAAACCAAAGAGGAAGAACTTCTGCAGTAAAACCAGAGTAGGACTATGGTGAGTTTTTGAGTTATTTCCTCCTTCCCCCAGCTTAAAAAATCCGATAGTATCAGTTCTTCTAATGAGCTCATCTAAAAAGGGTACAGATCCAAAGTGTGGCTGTAATGTCAAATTTGACTGTAGTTAGTTAAGAACTAGGGAATAACATGATACATTGGAGCCAAAGTTTTATATTTGTGTTTCCATCTTACTCTTTTTCCTTTGCTCCCTGCACCAGTCTCTTATGCTTCTGTCTTTATACATGCAAGGACATGCTGCTTTTAATGTGCAGTTGGTCTTCTGCTCTGCAGAGATTAAAATGTTCTAAAATTTGAGAAATACTTTGTGTTAAAATAGAAATGAGACCCACCAGGTTCCTATACTAATTTCATAGTTTATGTGAAATATGATGTCACTTGGTAGTTCCTGTAATAGCTTCTGTAAAAGAAGCTCAGTACCTTATGGCCATTAGTTAATTTGGATTCATTGAACTGTTTCAGAAAAGAAGGCTGTTGTTCTTGGTTTTGTCCTTTAGAAAATTGATGAAGAAATGCAGAAATTCACTTTGACTGGGTTAAAGAGGAAGTTCTCAGAATCGGTAACAGAAATCTGAACCTTGGCACTTACTTTTCACCATACACAAGCCAGTTCTTGTAACAAATCATACAGATCCCTAGACAAGTCTTACTCACTCTGAAAATTGCTATTAGAGAAATTTGGAATCTTAATTAGCAAGGTTTCTTGGAGTAAAGGATGGCAAAGTAAGGAGGTCTTAGTACTTTGACTCACAAAATTGTTTTTTTTCAGTGTGAAATAAGGTTGTTTTATTTTTTCATTCCAAGTTTGTCTAAAGAGCAATACTCATATATTAGTAATTGAAGTCTGATTCAGCTAGGATATGTGTATACACACATGCTTAGTGTGTGTAAAGATGGATGATAGATTAGACGTTCATGCATGTTTTAAATTTTCCTTCTGTATTCAAGATACAAAAAAGTATGTGCACATACACAGGAGATAAGGCAACTGAAAGTCAGAAATGGACGAGCAACACACAAGCATATTAGAAGAAAGACTAAATAGAAGCCTGCATTCCATTTTCTGAGTTGACTGAAGTAACTTCTGAATTACTGGCACAGTAAAAGCAATGACTTGTATTTTCTGGAAGATGATGCAAAAGTTCAAGTCAAAACAAACAACTCCAAAAAACGTCTAATAGTGAAGGACTAACACTTCACCCAGATCTACATCTGGAGACACTTTAATGTGAAATACAATATTTTATTCACTAACCAAAATTAAGACTGTGGTACATTAAAACAATAATAAAAACCCCAGACAAAATGGGAAGCTGCAGTAAGGGGAAAACAATTGTATAGCATTGCCAGGAATATTATATGAAGTTATTACTTTCTTGCTTTTTACCATAGGGTCACAAATCTAATATTTTGTTTGACTTATTGTCTCTTTTGAATAAAACTTCATAGACAGTTTAATATGAAAACACTTGAAATGTAACGGCAAAAAAACCCCAAAACAGCAAAACACCATTACAGCAATAAACATCACTCCACACTTACTTATCAGAGGACAGGCATTTAAAATTCCATTTAAAATATTTCCTTTCTTTTCCTCTGGTAAATAGAGTGATTAGAAATCAACAAAAAAAAAGTCGCACTTGATGTGTAAACTATGTATTAATAGGTGCAAAAGACAATTGTGAATGCCAGCTACATTTTCTGTTTTTACACATTTATGCCAAAAGCCAATAAATGCCTTTTGTTTTGTTCAAAGTTGATATGAATAGAATCTGTGTTTGGAGTTCATTTCCTTACTTTGAATGAGCATTCAGGCTTTACCTCTTGGCTGAAAGTGACATCTAGTTTTCAGTTGTAGGAGTAATTTTACGGCTCTGTTTGTGTGGCTTTGTAATCAATTTGTACGTCTCCATAGGTTGTAAATAAGCATATCTCTTCAGGGCTGACAGGATAAAACTTGTGGCAAATGTTATTTGTGTCCTTGATTTACATGCATCTGCTTCAAATTGCTGATGTGTTGGGAGGAAGGAGCCTGGATGCTTTTCCTTAGGTTCTGCCTGGAAATCGTGAGACTTGACTGTACAAGCAACAGGTCACTGGCGCTGTACGTGTCCAGGGTGGTCTCTCTGCCCCCCTTAGGTCGGGCAGGTTTGCACTTATCTTGCTTCGATATCTAGTCAGGTGAGCAATGGATTTTACTCTGAGACTCGTCGAAATAGCTTATAGGCTGTATGAAAATTCTCGTTTGGTAAACAAGAGCTAATCACCTGGCTTGCTACAGCCAGAAGGATGAGGGACTCTGCTCTCCTGTTGTCTGGTCCAGTCCCATCCGCTTCCTCCAACTCCTGGCGTGCATCAGTTCAGCTGCTTGTTGAAGCCTTCTGTGAAATCCTCCACTTGTAAACTTGGCAGGAACTTGATCACCTGAAACAGTGAGCTGAGTCAGCTGAAGAGAAAGGGGACCAAAGCAAAACCTCTCGCTTTCAACAGTGACAAGCTGTTAAAATTGCAACCCCTCCTGTGAAACAACAGTCCTGTTTTTCCCTCAAGCTAGGATGTGTGTGATAGTTGCAGCAACAGTAGCCTTTGTTGAGTACCTTTAACCAAAGAAACCAGATCTTTTGGGCATCTAACTCTTTAAGATCGTACGTGATGATTAATCCCTGCTTCATCATTGTAACTCCTAATTCAGTAACGGGGCCGCACCTAATCCTGTTCCTTTGCTGGAATTGGTCCAGAGAAGCCTTTGAGGAAAGGAGTTCCTCAGGATTATTTCATCCATGTGGTTTTTGAATGTTTTACTGTCTTACACTCTTGTATTTATTGGTTATGGTTTACGGTGACTGTGTGCTGCTGCTTCTTTGGTAGTGGAAGGGGATGAAAGGTTCTGCACGTTGCAGGGTGTTGTAGCACAGGGCTCCCACATGATTTTAGTGGTAATGTGAGGAACAGGAACAGCAGCTCCAATTACCCCAAGGTAAGTACCTTCTCTTTGCTGTTAAATTCAGTTTACTGTTAAGTTAAACATGTTCTAGAGGCATGCTGATGCAAATGGGTTTGCAGTGGTATGTTTTACATGTTTGTTTTGGGTTTTTTTTAATTGAAATGTAACCATAATTGTTCAATGTCATCTTTTTACAGGGATGTTCACATATGATGAATCTACAAAACTGTTTTGGTTTAATCCGTCCTCTTTTGAAACCGAGGGTCAGTTTACACTGATTGGCATAGTACTGGGTCTGGCTATTTACAATAACTGTATACTGGATGTACATTTTCCCATGGTTGTCTACAGGAAGCTAATGGGCAAAAAAGGAACTTTCCGGGATCTGGCAGACTCTCACCCTGTAAGTTCATTATGTTCTTTCAGTCTCTTCATGCATTTTTTCCATGCAAAACTTAATCTAGATTTCAGCTAAACACAAGATCTCTGTCTGAAGTGGAAGTGAAACAACCAGTGACACTGTGAAGAGTCTATTTGTTAAAACAGATCTGTAAGCAATAACAGCTCTTACTGCATGTAGTTTGGAGGAGACGGAATTGCCAAGTCAACAAATAGGGCTGAGTATCAAAAAAGCTTTGGTTTGTGGTTTTTTTTATATACTGCCTAAATTCCTTAATATCACTAAGCACTATAAGCATAAACCGTTGTTAATAGTATCTTCCCGAAGAGGCTTCTAGAATTAGGCTGTTTATATTGAGTTGTAGAAGTATATTTCTGTCAAAAAAAAAAAAGTGGAAGCAGCAGTAGGCATGCAAAGGTGCAGTGCTCATTGTTTTGGGTTTTTTCCTAAAAGAAAAGACAGATGAGTCAGCTCATGAAAAATCCCTACAGTTTGGAGGAGTGATGAGTGTCCATCTTCCCCCCTACACCCCTCCTCAACCAGTGGCTGTAAAAAAACCACGAAGCCACATGAGTTCTGTAGCAGAAAGAGCAGAGACGGAGTTGTGTGTGCAGGGCGTCTCGGCCCTGCTCCACCTGCAGTCAAAGATCACCAGTAGCTTTCTCTCATGCTGGCTGGCATGAGCTATTCGTATGCTTCATTTTGTTTTAAATGGTAGAGCATTTCTCTCTTCATAAGCAGTTATGCAAAATCCGCAGCTATTCAGAAAAGAAGAGTAAAATGGTACTGTTTGAAAGAAAAACAAACACCGCTTTGCTTTTGTTTAGTTAGAAAATGAGGCATGTATAATAAAAAAAAATAGGCTGTCCAGTCTGCTTTGGATGGCTGTGTACAACAGCGTGCCTTGACCAGTTTCTCTGTAAAATGGTGTTGAGAAATACACAGCGCTCCCATTTTCCTGAAATTTCTATTACATACTCAAAACTTTTTTTTTATGACAGAAAAAGTGAATTTATTTCTGTGGAACAAGGCAGTCAGAGCTTTTCTTAATTTTTCTCCCCTACTTTTATGCCTCTCCTCTGACACCTCCATTGACTTCTTTTGAAAATGGATTATTTTAAATCTTTGTATTCTAATATGACTTAAACACTTGCCTCAGGGCTTCTCAAAGCAGAAATGAAATTTGCAGTAGTCAAGCCTCCCAATGCTTTTTCTAATGCTATAGAGCATGAAGGGTAAGGGTGTTCACCAGCCCTTGCTATGAGCAGTTCCAAGTCCAGTCATTTTCAAAGTAAAGTGTTTTTAAAGGTGCCATGGAAGAATCAAAGGGATACACACGTTTCATCCTCTCATTATCTGTAAAACCTAAATAATTAAAACATCGAGAGGAGATTTATTACTTCGCTATAAAAACATAGTTGCACTCAGTTGTTGCTTCACATTACGTTCTTGGGTCCTCAGTCTCAGCCAAATAATTGTTCTTTTCTGCATAGTCTTTGGTTTCTAAGAGAGTCTTGGGCTTTTCCTAAGGCACAGCAGGGAGGAAGGTTGGTTGCTCCTTTGAATAAAGCAAACTCCTACAGGTAATTTCAGATTCCGCTTGGAAAATTTTGACCTGACTTCTGATTTTTATTTTTTGTGTAAATGTTTTCTTACTTTGACTGCCTCATCTGTGTTGCTTCAGGGTTACTTCCTCATTTGTTTAGGTTTCAGATCAAACTGTAAGAGGTAAAAATCTACTGACTGAATTTTATTTGGTATAAAATACATTTTCTTTGATTTTAACACGTATACATTCAACTTAGCGTAACATATTCTGGATGCCAAAAGTAAATACAGTTTCATTTTTAGAGTTAAGCTACAGGTCTGACCACTGCATTTAGGAAGGTTCCTGGGTACTGACAGGCTCTTCTCAGGGAGCATTGCCATGTTTCCTTTTTATCTTTCCTTAACATCTGCTACTGGTTTGTTAGGGGTTTGGAGTTTGTTTGGGTTTTTACAAACTTTAAGCTTAATATACTTTCATTTGGTCTGTTATGGGAGATGTTAGGTGACTTGTGTCCTAGAAAGTTGCAACCCTTTTTGAAGGCAGGTGATTTCTGTTGAAACTCGTTTATGAAAGACATGTATTTCTTGTTCTGTTAGGTTCTTTACCAGAGTTTGAGAGACTTACTAGAGTATGAAGGAAGTGTGGAAGATGATATGATGATAACGTTTCAAATATCTCATACGGATCTCTTTGGTAATCCAATGATGCATGATTTAAAGGAAAACGGTGATAAAATTCCTATTACGAATGAAAATAGAAAGGTACACTCAATTTTATTTTTTTTTTAACCTGTAATGTAGACTGTAATTTTTAGATAGTCCATGCAGAATTATGTAGCACTCTGTAGAGGTTTGGTCTCGGTTATAATTTAAGCTTAAAAGCCTTTAAAAATTGCCCTAGCACAGTGTAGTTGTAACTGGAAGATGCTTCTCTTTTAAAGAAAGCATGGAGGTGTGCGTATGTAGCTTCTGGATGTGCTGTTTGATCTGCCTGAGAAATGTTTGAGATTTGCTCTTTGTTATTGCTGAGCCTAGATAATAATCTACATAGAATTCTAGAATTGTATGTGTTTTGGGGTCTTGTATTGTTGGGAGATACTTCATGTGGCATGTGTCGAAGTACTAAGGTTTTTTGGGGGATTGTTTCCTTACAGGAATTTGTCAATCTGTATGCTGACTATATACTCAATAAATCAGTAGAAAAGCAGTTCAAGGCCTTTCGGAGAGGATTCCACATGGTGACCAATGAATCTCCTTTGAAATATTTATTTAGACCAGAGGAAATTGAATTACTTATTTGTGGAAGTAGGGTAAGAATCCTGAATGTACACCAGAAAGTGGAGCTTTTTTGATCGTAAGTTTATGATTTGCGGTCATTTTTTAAAATGTCATCTTCTTCCAGAATTTAGATTTTCAAGCACTAGAAGAAACTACAGAATATGATGGTGGCTATACAAGAGACTCTCTTATTATTAGGTAAATTTTTTCGAACTTTTAAAAGATGAAAACGCACTATACATGACTTTTTTTCGTAATGAATTTAATATTGTAAGATTCAGTATTTTTGTAGTACTGAGGATGCAAGTGTCATATATATATATATA
>NW_009711920.1:0-22717 GCF_000703405.1 Apaloderma vittatum
ATATAAATAATATATAAATAACTTCATGTCAGAATGTATATAGATATGACTATATATCTTTAAATGCACAAGTATACCAGTGTTTTTCTCCTTAAGAGAAAAAATTCTGACCCCGTCGTCAAGCCTAATATATGTGCCTACTGATAACATATTTGTGTGTTTATGTGTGTAATTTGACTGTAGATTTTTCTCTTTGTTTCTTTTACTGATGCTCCATTCATCAAAAAATCAACATCCCTTTGTCCTTTAAAGGCCTTGGATGAATTAATATTAGGAAAAGTAATCTAATCTATTTTAGATGCTTTTTTTAGGATCAGATGAATCACACTCTGGAGGTGCATCTTCCTCTCTCCTGTCCAAAGGGCATGGATGGTGACTTGCTTACCCTTGAACATCTACTCATTAGATCTCTACATGAATGCAGGTAAATACGTCCTGAAATAATGCAGACAAGTAATACATGGTTTTCCCGCATAGCCCAGCAATATATTTTTTCCTGCATAGCCTATCTTTCATTCAGTTAACATGATAGAAAGCTCTTGAGACATAAACCATTGATTAATGTTTGATAGAATTTTATTAATAATCGGTTTTTAAGCCTAGCTTTTTTCTGTGGACCATTATCCAAACCCTGCTTTGAAGAAAGAAAAAATAATTTCCTTGTGTACTTTTTATGGCATTTGTCACTTGCTAAAGTGCTGAAGTTTTTCAAAGATGTCAATGCATCTGTCGTCATAACACTACTGTTCCTTTATCTCTCCACTAGATAAACTGAGCTAGATGCTAGAATGAAGAGAGTAAGGTTCTGTCCTTATTTAAACAATTTATGCATGCAGGTTTTTTGCTCCTTGCTTTTCTTTAATATGTGAGTTAAAAGCAAAAGCCTTATCAATTTATGCTACTCCATGTTTTTGTGAGAATTTCTGCCAGAAAAAATTCAGGCTGTTAAGGTAATCATAAGCAACATATAGACTGTAGGGACCCAGAAAAATTCTGTTAATTGTTTTGCTAGCATCACATGGACTGTCATGACACAGTAAGTAATTGAATCCAGTTCACCAGGTCAGTGTTCAACTACCTTAACACTCAAAGTTTTTCTATTCTTTTCTGCAACTCTTGGCCTTCTTTACTAGAAAAGACATTAGGCATTTTTATGGCAACTTTATTCTGACAGAATTTGCTGAGATCAAACATGTTTAGAGAAACTTAATAACTTTAGCAGATCTTCCAGCAAAATCGACCAGTTTCCAAAATCATTTTCATGTCTGTTTTTGGCTTTTTTGGCTTTTCAGGCTTTTTAGTTTTAGACAAGCTTGTACGCAATCTTCTTAGGAGCAGGATCACAAATCTTCCATCCTCCAGCTCCCAAGATATTTGCTGAAACTCTATGTTTAGGTTTATGTCCATGGAGCAAAATATTCTTAGGCAGGCCAAACCTGCCTAAACCAAAATAGTAAATAATTATTTTAACTTTCTCTCTCTTTCCTTCATTTTCTCTCACTACTTCTATTTATATATATATATACATATATATGAGGCTGAAGTTGTTAAAATTTTTTAAATTTACTGTTTTTTATACTTTTTATTAAATTGTGTTCTTCTCAAGGATGTGTTATAAAACGCTATTGTTTGTTTTATATTATACTGGTAAATAAATATAGATGCATTATTTAGGCAATATAAACATATATTTTAGAATTACTTGGGTAAGTGTTCTACACTGTAGAAAAATACAACTGACAAGAATTTATAGCTACATCATTTAAAAAAAAGCACTAAGCAATCACTCTTCAAGGCTTACCAGAATACATAAAAGCTAGGAAATATGACTCCCTAATTATATATCCCAGGAAGCACTGAGACCCAGGGCTTTCCCAGTTAGCATTGGGAAAATTCAGTGTTCGGTAATCCTCTGAATCTCTTAACTACAGGTCCTGGTCACAGCACCTGTGCAGTAGCAGGAAAACAGTGCAGAGGGAAGACATATTGGTATGTTAATGTTTCCTTATTTTTCTTATGCATTTTGTTTAACCTTAGATATATAACATGTAAATTTGTAATCAGTAGAAATGAGGTTTTTTGCAAGAATGAGCTGCTAATTAATTTCAGAAATTTACCGACACTCTTTTCTCGTTTGGCATTGAAAGAGTTAGTTCACATGGAGACCCAACTACTCTTTGATTTAATGCTTGGAAGGAAACTACTTAGAAGAAAAAGTAGATTTAACTGGTGTCTGACACGAATGGCATTTCTGCATCTTTCAGACCTTCATTCTCAACCAGCTGGAAAGGAGGCCAACAAAATCTTGGGAGCACTGGATTAAAACACTAGCTGATGACCTGGCACAAAAACATTTCCTTTCCTCAATAAGATGTTCTTTGGAAGCTGATAGAAGGAGATTAAGATGATGGATGATGACACAGTCTCAACACTATGCAGTATTTGACTGGTCATATGTGTGAGGCTGAAAGTTGCCTCTAACTTTTTCAGTCTTTATCTTTACAGTTTTGGTACATTTTGCTAAGACCAAGAACAAAAATTTAACCTAAATTAAAGAAGCCATTTCACAGTAATAATACTGACTACTTTTTATCTTTTGTATCACATCAGAACAGTGCTATAGAAATGGGTTGACAGAAAACTCATGAAGTTCAACAGAGGCAAGTGTAAAGTCTTGTATCTGAGATGGAATAACCATGTGAACAGTATGGAGAGTATAGAAAGCAGTGTCAGGGAAAAGAAGCATCTCCAGGGAGGTGAACCTTCCCCTCTGTTCAATGCTTGTGAGACCACACCCAGAGTATTCTGTCCAGTGTGGTCTTTCCCATACACACGCAAAAAGATGTTGTCAGATTGGAACAAGTCCAATGGAAGACCAACAAGATGACTGAAGATTCAAGACATAGAAGGAAAGGCTGAGAAAATTCAGTTTATTCAACCTCAAGAAAAGAGTGACCAGTGAGAAGATAAAGAGAAGACAGAGCTAGATTCTCTGCTCCAGGGTGCACAGGGATAGGAAAAAAGACAATGGATGCAAGTTGAAGCAAAGAGATTTTGATTAGGTACAAAAGGAAATTATTTTTTTTTTTCCCATAAGGATGGTCAAACACTAGAACAGGTTGCCCAAAGACATTGTGGATCTTGATCCTTGAAGGTATTAAAAACTCCGCTACACAGGTCCCTGAGTAACCTGATCTAATTTCTGTGAGTGGAGAGTCAGACTAGACGACCTCTAGACTTCTCTGTAATTCAAAATACTCTATGATTTTATTAAAAGAATCTGTGCTTCTTCCTTAAAAATAAAATAACTTACTGTTTACAAATGGTAACAGTCAGCACCTTTCTAGCTCTGTGCATAAAAATCAACTTTTTCGTGCTTCCTTGGGAGATTTTTGGCCTCTGCAACTTGTACTTTTCCTCAGTCATTCCACAAACATTGCTATATAGTGCATACAATCTAGTTCTTAGCCTTTATATAACCAGTAAGTCTTCCCTTGTACTCCACAGAATTCTGCAATCTTGTTCTCCTGTTTTTTTCATACTGTATCACTGCCTCCAAGCCTCCTCTGCTAATGAAAATAGAAAGGGAAAAATTATTACACCATAGTAATATGAGACCTCTGACTCCTGTTGACTGTGACTTGGTGTCTCTGTCAAAATTGGGATTCTAGTCTATAGTTTCACTTGCAGCTGAAATCTGAGACATGACATCTGTTCTTTTTAGATTTTAATTGATTAAAGGTATTGGGAAATCAGAGTGATTCTTTACAAGGTAGCATTACTCTGTCTACTTTATTTGTATACTTATAGGCAATCAGATCTTTGAAAGTGTTTAAACCAGGAGCTTACACTGAAGAAATCTCATTAAAATAAAGAGGGTTTGATCTTGCCAGTACTGTAACACTACAAATTAGTTACCTCTAAACTGTCACTGTTGTCTCCAACTATACTCACTTGCATATACAGACATTAACGTTGGATACTTCTGCTGGTGTACAATACACTTTGTTGTTCTTTGTATGATCGGACTTGATGGATTTAGCTCATTGGGTGACTGCTTTGAAATGGTGTGATGTGCATACGAACTGCTGGCACCGCACAGAGAGATGAATATGTTAGCATCAAGGAGTCTGATCTCAAGTCCCACTAGAATCAATGGGAATTTATCATCTGAAAGCAAGCAAGCTCCTGACAGAACTAGGTCCTTACAGTCTCAGGATACAGCCAAAATACTTTTCATCTCATGAAAAACTGACAGAATTTCTATCCAAGCAGATGAAACTTGCAAAGTATGATTAACACCACCTGGACAGAGATCTTATGAAACTGCCATTCCATGTGATGTTACAAGCAGCAGAAAAAAATTGCGTGGGGTAATGCTATCACTATGTAACTGGTATCCCATGGGAGAGTAATAGGGAATAAAAGCAGTATCCTGATAGCACTAATTAACTAGCAGTATCATGTTTCTGAATGATGTAGAAGAAAAAAAAATAGTGAGGAAAAGTAGCAAGCACTATGGAATATAAGAAGAGCTGAGGAAACAGGCAGAACTGAAATGAAACAAATTATTCTTCAGGGACAAGGGCGCTTGACAAAATTGATCATCTTGGAGAGAAAAATAAACCATTGAATCAAAAGCAAAAGAACATGGTGGCAAAATTAGATTGAATATATGTATCTTCATAGAGATAAATGGAAGCAAGATAGAAAATGTAAGAAGAAAAAGAAAATTGTCTTTTTAAATTGCCAGCCCTACGGTGATATAAGGGAATATAGAAATGTTATATTAATAATCTTTTTTTCCCAGGTGTACTAAAATAACTGCAAAGCTGGACAGAGTATAAAAGTGAAGGAACCTGTGAGTCATTGGATGGCAGCACATGCAGTTTTAGCTAATTTCAGCCATATAAATGGTAGTTCCTGACAGACATTCTTAAGTCTTATCTGCCTTTGGGTGTCTAAGCCAAAAGTTGGATTCTAAAATAAACATGCAAATTTTCACTCTTTTTGACACAGATACAATCCTTTAAGAAGAACATTAGGAAATAAAAAACTTTGCTTTTTCTTTTTGGAGAAGAGTGTTAGAGAGAAAAGTAGACCTGGAGCACACTTAACAATAAATCAGTAGCTAGGCTCCTTGATGCTGGAACAAGTGTGAAACTCAGGATAGGTGTAGAGCATGGGTACTGCAGGCAGCATGTACTTTCCTCATGTCAGTGAACATATTATTCCAAAAGTATTGGAAGTGTCTGTTGTCAGCACGTTTCATCTTCTGTGGCTTCCCAAACTTGGGATGGATTCCTAAGGAAATTAATGGGACCCTGAACAATGGCATGACAATTTTATCAAAATATTGTCTGATGTATTTAAGACATGGCTTAGTACCTGGACTTGTTACTGTTAGGTTAACAGTTGGTCTCAATGATTTTAATGGTCTTTTTGAACCTTAATGGTTCTATAATTTTATTTCAATTTATTCCTGAAAAAGAAGCTGAGGTAAATACGTCAAATTTACATGTCAAATTTTTCAGTGAGAGCAGACATGAATGTACTTTACAACAGCAAAAACTTGCACAACTATTTCATAAGAAGCAAGAACTGCATTTCACAAAGAACAAGTTCCATCAAGTTAGTGGGTTCAGGTTTTTGGGCTTTATTATTATCTTTTATTGGGGTTTTTTCTGAGCATGGTAATGATATATATTAAATCAATATCCATGAAACAAAAGCAATTTCTTATTCCTAGGAATTTTTTAATCCTTGAAATTATCTTTAGTATTATGAACTCTCAGTGTATTAGTGATTTGTATTTTCCAACACATTTTGTTTATAGCCTTAGAAGAAGATGGGTACTGAGGAATTTTTAAATATTGAATAAGTAATATTTATAGCAATTTCTTATGGATATATGTTGATTATATCTTTACAATAGATGAGTTTTACATTTTCTCTCATCTACAGCATTTAATAATTCCCTGTTATTCTATTAAATCAACAAATTTCTGTTCATCAGTTACAGAGAATAGAATTTCATTCCAGTAGTAATATAATATAAGAATAGAAGGGAATAACAATCTATCTACTGATCTATCTATTGATTTACTTAGCTATCTATAGGATAGCACCCAACTATAGTCTGGTTAAATCCTGCGGCATCAATCATTTGATGTGTGGGAAAACCAGAGCATAAAAAACACACACATCTTTTTAAAATTCTTGTTTACTTTATTGGGTTGTATTATAAAAGATCACACCACATATAACTACTGAAGCAAAATACAGTGAACACAAATGCAAAAAGCAATGTTTATTGTCTACCAGAGGGAACAGAAGAATTGCTGCACATAAGTAATAGCATTGATCAGGCATAACATCCTTAAAACATGGGCAAAACTGCAGCATTTCCTCTGCCTTTTTTTTCATTTCTTTCTCCCTTTTCTTGTAATGATTGTGACTATCATTTAATTTCCTTGTGATTACCTTTGTTTTGGCAGCATATGTGGGATGATTTACATATGCTGCGTATATGGTTTTTGTTCCCTTTGTTACATCATAAACCGGCATTGTCCAGCTTTCACACTTGCATTCCTTTAGTAATCAGTGACTTACTGTTTCTGATTTGCAGTTAAATCTGCAGAGCCCCTAGTATAACCTGTGCCCATATTCTCAAAGTTTCTGTTATTATCTTGTGCTTACACACTTAAGATACCATATCACAATCTATACCGTATCTATCTTGATAGATAGGTTGTATTTGTGTGTATGTGAAATTTTAATTATGGATTTTCTTTTGCCAGTGTTAGTCTCGTATTCCATCACTACCTGCTGTTCTGTCAGTTTTGTCACAAGTGCTTCTGGGCAAAAGATTGAGCCTTGAGCAAACGAAAACATGAAGAGGGGAAAGTATTTCTGAGTTTTTGAGTGAGCAGAAGAGTGTGGAAGTTCATTTGTAGCATATATTGAAGCAGTGATAGAAATGAAAGATTAGATTCTTTGCCAAGGGTGTATTCAGACTGTGAAGAAGGTGTGTAGAGTCCTCCCCTCCCTGGAACACATGGAGGTCATATCAGCCTCTTCCTGCTCACGGTTTTCCCTTGCAGAAGAACTGAGTACTATCAATCATGGACTCAGGACATGGTAATGAACCAGTTTTGCATCTATGATCATAAGCCAGGAAATGCTGCTCTGTGTCACTGTACATACAGTAAATGACTGAGCAGATTTGCTGTCCCAAACACTGGACTACTTAGTACTCTGTCAGAGAACTAAGATGATTTCATGGTAAATAAAATGGGCAAAAAAATCAAGAGATAACAAAGCTGTGTGTTAGTGGAGGTTCTGAAGCTATTTAGCCACTGTCATGTTACATGACTCAGGAGAGTGCATCAGCCCCTGCTAGTGATTGGACACTTGTGTTGCATTAGTCTTTTCAGTCTGTACTTGTAAAATCTCTGTTTTTTTGCTGTACAATGGGAACTGGTCTACTAGAAATGTAGAAACTCGAAACATATTTGTTTTTCTGGATCTGCCATATATCTTCAGGAAAGATATTCGTATCACTTTGCCTCACTTTCTCATACTTTTGTAAGTTATGTTAAAAAGGAAAATATCAGGTCCAGAATGATACCGTCACTAAAATGAATTTCAGTGTTGATATAGAGTGGTTAAAAATATGCTATTATCCATGTAGTGTTCCAAAAAGGACTTTGGCATTGGTATTCTGAACGTTACAACACGTAATTTACTGGCAGGTGGTCCATAGAGCAGGGTTCACAGCTCACAGATGTCCTCAGGAAGTGTTGACTGCATAAATATAGGATAGGAAATAACTGGCTTGGTAGCAGTTCTTCAGAAAATAATTTAGGTCATGAGTCAATAGCGTCATGCTGTTGAGAAATAAAACAAGCATCACACAGATGTATGTGAACAGGAATCCATCCTGAAAAAAGAAGAAGAGGAAGAGGAAGAGGAAGTAGAGGAAGAGGAAGAAGAAGAGGAAGAAGAGGAAGAAGAAGAAGAAGAGGAAGAAGAAGAAGAGGAAGAAGAAGAAGAGGAAGAAGAAGAAGAGGAAAAGAGAGAGAGAATGAAAGGGAGATAGAGGAAGGGAGGGAGAAAGGGAGGAAGAGATGGGAGGTTTGCCTTACGCATACACAGGGAGAAGACTCCCAGTCCTCAAAATGCCTAGTCTTCAAGAAAAATAAGACTTTCAAAATGTAATCTCTCATGGCAGATGAGAAATAAGAAACAGCTTATAATGCAAGAAAACAGCTAAAATCTTGCTAGCAAAAAGGGTGGTAAATATTAAAAAGACTGCCTGGCAAAGTTACAGTCTCTGCCACTGAAACTCCTTCGGAACAGTTTAAGTTAATACCTGGGAAAAAAAAGAAAAATAAAATATGTAAAGAGAGAGGGAAAGGAGAGACAGGAATTATTTTTCTAGATTATATTAATTTTTGAAAGCGAAGGTCTGAGTTTTGTGCCAATTTCAAATATATATATTTGTAAACATAAGGAAAAACTTTTTCACTGAGAGGGTGACAGAGCACTGGCACAGGCTGCCCAGGGAGGTTGTGGAGTCTCCTTCTCTGGAGACTTTCAAAACCCGCATGGATGCGTTCCTGTGTGACCTGCTCTGGGTGATCCTGCTCTGGAAGGGGAGCTTGACTAGATGATCTTTCAAGGTCCCTTCCAATCCCTGACATTCTGTAGTTTTGTGATTCTGCAATTCTGTGATTAATACTTTCCTTCCTTCTGAGAGAGGAAAATGCTGAATTTGGTGTCCTGGTGTCTGAAGTTTGGGTGCATGATCTAGATTAATTTGTGATGTTGAGTTATGTAAGTCTTAATTCTGTCATCTTTGCTTTCCCATTAATTTCTTCAGTATTAGTGCTATTTAAAATAAATAAAGAAAAACATTTTTAACACTAAGCCTGCTATTCAATGTACTGATCATTTAGTAATATTTGTATACTTTGCATTGAAATAGACAGGTTTGTGACTTTTATTAACACTAGCTGGGGTTGTGTATATATATATATATGAAGATTTATAGTTCAAAATGGTTTAACATCATTGCCAACAGCTTTTCTTTACAAGTGTTAGAAACTGAAGTGTAATCCTCATAAAGTTAAAACTTCAATACTAATTTCCATGAAATGCTGATATTTAGATAGGAAACTCTTTCCATGAATATCCTTGAGATCACTTTTGAAAAGAAAGATCTTGCCTCATTTGTTTCCGTTGTAAAAGAGTTTTAAGATCATCAAGTCCAAACATTAACTATCCTTGCAGACTCCACCACTCAACCATATCCCTAAGGACATCTACATGTCTTTTAAATATGTCCAAGGAGGGTGACTCCACCAATTGCCTGGGCAGCCTGTTGCAATACTTGACAATCTTATCAGTGAAGAAAAGAAAATTTTCCTGATGTCCAATCTAAACCTCCTCTGGTGCAACCTAAACCTCCTCTGGTCTTATCGCTTGTTACATGGGAGGAGAGAATGATCCCCACTTGACTACAACTTCCTTTCAGATAGTTGTAGAGAGTGATAAGGTCCCCCCTCAGTCTTTGTTTCTCCAGGTTTAACAGCCCCAGTTCCCTCATCTGCTCCTCATAAGACTTGTTTGTGAGTCCCTTCAGCAGCTTTGTCATCCTTCTCCGGACACACTCGAGCACCTCAATGTCTTTCTTGTTGAGAGGGGCCCAAAACTTGAGCACAGGATTTGAGGTGCAGTCTCTCCAGTGCCGAGTACAGGGTGACAATCCCTGACATAGTCCTGCTGGCCTGTTATTTATGATACAGGCCAGAATGCCATTGGCATTTTAGGCCACCTGGGCACACTGCTAGCTCATGTTCAGCCTACTGTCCACCAACACCCACATGTCATTCTCCACTAGGCAGCTTTCCATCCACTCTTCCCCAAGCCTGTAGTGTTGCCTGGAGTTGTTGTGACCAAAGTGCAGGACCCAGCTAAACCTCATCCAATTGGTCTTGGATCGTCAGTCAGTCTGTCCAGGCCTAGAGAACTGATGGACAACTTGTGTGACATTTATAAATAAAAATGCGTTACTATTTATGCAAAACTCGTCTAGTGTTTCATGCGCATCATACATATATAAATGTATTCTCATCGTATCTTTGGATACACAAAGACAAACAATTTCCAGCTAAGGTGATGACTGCACAATGTCAGTGAACCCCTGAGTCACAGGGCAGGCAGCTGGTTCTACATGCAGCAGGCATCCCTGCCGAGGCTGACAGACTGATGATCGTTGTGACTTCAGTGCACTGAGCCCTTCCATTGCCATTGGGATGTGGCTTATGGGAACTTCCTTCACTTGGATTTGGACTGATGGATACAGTATTTGCTAGACCAATGAGATCAGAGGATGGTCAGCTCAGCAGCAGTCTGACAGCGGCTGGCAATGCAGAGGAATTTCAATTAGTCAGGTGATGATCAGTTGCTCTCCGCAAGGAGCTGGCTACCTTTTCCACACAGTGCTCTTTCACTGCTCTGAAAAACTTAATTGTGACACCACTTACATTACTGGGGGTAAAAGGAGCTACTTGTGACCACTTTTCCTGTCCACAGGTGTAAATTTAAACACTGAGGTCTTCTATATTGTGTTTCCCTGAATATGAATTGCTTAGTTTGTAAACAAAGAACTGAAACAGATGAGTCTGGAGATATAGCCAAGTCATTCTGTAATCATTGTCCCTTGAATGTAAATGGCAATAATGTAATGTTTTTCTTCTTTTACATAATAGCAGCTATTTTAGCTTAATGAGCTCTGGGACATTTGCAGTCAAGTGATTCCTGTAAGCTATGGGTCCTCTCAGTGCCTTCACTTTAAACTTTTCTGGCCAAGATTTCACATCTATCCACAATAAAGATAAATTTAATAAATTGTCTCCAGAAGCCAAGATTTCACATCTTATCCACAATAAAGATAAATTTAATAAATTGTCTCCAGAAGCTTTCCTTTCTCTTTTTCTTTCTTTTCATTATTAGCTATTTACTTAAACATATATTTTTTAAATAATTTGAATACAACTCTTCTATGAAGATTGTCTTTTGTCTTTGAGTTATGCCTTCTATAACATTCACAAAGGAGACACATCCAAATGATGGTATTAAATCTTTGGAGTTTTGATTTAGAAGTGGAAGTCAGAGCAGAAGAAGATTGTTTCCAGTTTGGACTAAAATAACTGAAATTAGTATAGGACACATTACAGGTTTCAGCAAGTATACCCACTGTTTGAAAGAGGAAATCTTTATGAAACACGAAATAACATTTCTTTTCCTTCAGCATTACAACACAGTATGAACAAAGCAATAATCTTCTACAGAAATAGATACAATTTATCTTCAACATGACATTATAGTTATTTGCTATATAGTACATATTCATAGAAATTAAAGCAAAAATCTACCTTGTTAAAATACCTTACCTAAATGGATTTACTGTTTTAAAAGGCTAAAGAAAGTGTAGCATCCTCTAATAAATTCTTTGAAAAGAAGTGAATACTGATTTGGATGTACATTTCCACCAAAATTTTTTTTGCAAGCAAAATGTAAATTCAAATCTGAATATGTTTCCTCTTGTCCTCATCGATATTATTGCTAGTAGCCACATAAAAGAGGGTACTTCAAAACAACTGATTTTATTCAGAGTATGGAAGACTCTAAGTATTAGTCAGCAACCACTGTCCTTGGGTCTGTAATAAGAATGTTGATTATAAAACTGATTTTGCTGTTTTCAGAGTTGATAAGCCCTTAGCATTTTAAATTTGGGGTGTTGTAACTTAAAAGGACAGTGGCATCAAGTGCACCCTCAGCAAGTTTGCTGACGACACAAAGTTGTGTGGTGCAGTTGACACACTGGAGGGAAGGGATGCCATCCAGAGGGACCTTGACAGGCTTGAGAGGTGGTTCCAGTCCAACATCATAAAGTTTAAGAAGTGTAAGGTTCTGCACCTGGACTGGGGAAATCCCAACACAGATATAGGCTGGGCAATGAGTGGATTGAGAGCAGTCCTGGGGAGAAGGATTTGGGGAGGTTGGATAAGGTCAACATGAGCTAACAATGTGCACTTGCAATCCAGAAAGCTAACACTATCCTGGGATACATCAAGAGATTTATGACCAGCAGGTCAAGGGAGGCGATTCTGCCCCTCTACACTGTCTTTGTGAGAACTCACCTGGAATATTGCATCCAGCTCTGGAGCCCCCAACACAAGAAAGACATGAAGATGTTGGTGCAAGTACAGAGGAGGCCTACCAAGATGGTCAGAAGGCTGGAGCACCTCTCCTATGAGGACAGGCTGAGAGAGTTGGGCTTGTCAAGCCTGGAGAAGAGAAAGCTCCTGGGAGACCTTATAGCAGCCTTCTGGTACCTGAAGGGGGACTACAAGAAAGCTGGGAAGGGATTTTTTAGAAGGGCCTGTAGTGATAGGACGAGGGGTAATGGGTGGAAGATGGAAGAGCATAGGTTTAGATTATATATAAGGGAGAAGTGAGGCACTGGCACAGGTTGCCTAGGGAAGCTGTGGATGCTCCATCCCTGGAAGTGTTCAAGGCCATGTCAGATGGACCCCTGAGCAAGACGATCTAGTGGGAGATGTCTTTGCCATGGCAGGGGGGTTGGAACTAGATGATCTTGGATGTCCCTTCTAATCCAAATCATTCTATGATTCTGTGATTCAACTAAAGAAAGTCCCAAGGAAAGCAAGAGGCTTCTCAAAGGTGTGGAGAATCAGACATCAGAAGGAAAATAAAAAGTTTGTTTAGACTAAGAAAAGGAAAAGACACTATCGGTACTCGTATGTACGGTAAAATGTAGCTTCTAAGGAGTTTATTTCCTCCTCAGAAGTCACTGCAGATCAGATGGATGATTTTAAGTAATGGAAAGGAAGGTCTATGTTAGAGTGTGTAACAGTGAAGACTATGAAGTCCTTCAGAAGTTTGCTGGGGGACTGTGACAACTCCCTCAGTGCTGGTTCCTAAGATCAGGTTGTAAAAGTGTTCAGAAATGATGCAAATATAGTGATCCAATCTTTGTGAAGGAGGAGAGAGTAGAAACTCTCTTAAAATTTATTTCAGCCTCAGTTTTGTGCTATTTCTTTTGTTTTATTAGCCTGATTTATTGTTCCGTTTATTACCCAGATAATAAAATAATGAAGGAATTAATTCAGAGTATTGATGTTGATGTAAAATTTTTACCGAAATTGAAACACAGGGCCGTGTCCTGGACACTCAATGAATATTCTTTTAAAATAGTGCTTAAAAATTATCAATATTTTCATTTAAATTTTACAGCAAATATTTCCAGTGTGATCCAGTTTGAACTTTATCTTCAAATGCTCTTACCTTCTCATAATTACTATATTACTCTATTCAATAATTGAGACTAGCGCAACGGTAACAAAATATTTTCTTTTCTTGCACACTTATATATTTACACATTGTATAACATCAGTATTAATCACTAACAACAAGATTGATAAATGCAGTTTTATGGTGCTAGCTTGTGACAGCATAGGGTTTCAAAATTTCATAGCAATTCAACTAAACACTGTGAAGTATAGCTGTGATTGTTCTTTTTCTTTTTTTTTAATCTGCTCAGTGAGGTTGACACAGATTATAAATTCATTATAAGAATTATAATGGAAGGCAGTTGCATTTGTATAATTTCACATTTTCATTATTCTAATTATCCTGACAATAGGCTGATGTTGTTCTGCTTCATGTTCTCATGACAGTTTGCCAGAGAAGTGCTGCATCAGAATGCTAATATCTCATGACATCCACTCTTTGACATCCAGCTGTAAACTTCAGTGCTCTGATTTCTCTAGTGTTTAACAGTTTTGTTCGGTGGGTCTATCTTGCTTTAGAGTGGCAGTATTTCACGCTTAAGAGTTAAGAATGGACTAGCTACGGATATATGGAAAAGGCTGAACTCTGCATTTTTAAGACTATTAAATATTTAAAGATTTTTCAAATCATGCTAAAAGTGATTGCAATATAGGTATATTTTTAAAAAGTATAAGGCTAAAGAGGAACTGATCTACTTTTAAATTAAATCATTCCCAACCACAAGTTAAAAGTTTATCTAGGAAATGTATGTGTAATCATTGAGGTGTCATGTCTGAAAATTATTCTTTTTCAATACTCAACCAGCCAAACAGCACATATGCTCTTGATCAAAACTGATTCAATATCTGCTTTACAGTGTATTTCCGCGATAGGCAAGAAGGTTTTGATTGGCTAAATCTTACTTAGAAATACAGTATCTTAGCAAAATATAATAGGTTTACTTAATACTACTTACCTACGCAGCTGTTATCAATTGCCTGGCATTATTTTACATATCTGTTTCAATGTGCACATAATTGAAGCTGGTGAATAATCATCCCACTCAGTAAAACATAAATATTCGTTTGATTTTAAGTTCACTGACATAGACATTCTAACTTCCTTAAATGTGAAAAGGTGTTTAAGTGCTATGCAGTGATGGGGCTCAGAGTTTTTAACTAGAGTAATTTACTCAATATGAGAGATAAAAATAAGAAGCACATTGCTAATCATCTAGCTTTAATTACTGTAAATCTCCAAACTCCCCAGTTCATGAGGAGCAAGCTTAACTTTGATCCAGAATGAAATTATGCTTAGTGGATCAAAGTTTGATTTTCTCTTCGGATGAAATTAGATAAAATGGAGTGGATTATTGTAGTTAAAAAAACTCAAACAAACCAAAACAGAAAAGCCCAGCCAAAAAAATCAAGAATAAAAATAAGAGTACTAATCTTGGATTTGACAAAAAATTATTTAAGTTATAGAACTGTAATAAAGAAATAAAATTTCCTTTAGTGCCTAATCAGTATCATGCTTTAGGAATAATTGCGGCATTTCTCATAAGTATGCTAGAGGATATTATTGTAAAACAGAAGGATTGCATAACAATTCTGTGTTGAAGAATTGAATTTGAGACAAGATCAAGAGATTCATTCATTTAATTCAGCTCAAGATATCGCTTTTGATGGAGACAACTCATCTGACATTTGACACAAACATTTCATTTTATTAATCTAGTATTATTTGAAGACAAGAAAGATTTCAGGAGGGAAAAGGGAGATATTTAGGCTATTATAGATACAGATCATAAATCTGTTCTCTCCTTGTGCTCCATGTCATAACATAATTTATATTGGAATACATCTTGATAGTACTAAATTCAGCCCATTGAAGCATTTCTGCCTGTTGAATTCTGGATATCAGATGTAGTAGAATTTCACAGCAGTATGAATTAATCATGTTTCTGCAGTCATGATCATTATGGGCCTAGAGCTTTTTGAAACAGTACTGGTGAAATAATTAATTATCTTGGTTCCTTTATCAGTTGATTCAAATGCTGATGGACAGTGAGAGTTTCTGTGCTCATAGCATCTTCAGATACCAGGCTTCATGACTCTAGACAAGTCTACTCTGACTGAGTCTTCAAAATGTTACAGACAATTTGGAAATTTTTAACGAAAGAAGTTGCCCAGGGGGGTTGGACTGGATGATCTTCTAAGATCCCTTCCAACTCCTAATATTCTGTGATTTTGTGACTCTGTGATTCTGTGATTGAAATAATTCACAAAACAAAACTGCCTGTCAGCCCAGCTCAAGTGACTGCATTTAACAGTCTGTTAGCAGATCCGTCCCTTTTCTTGAATAGGCAGACTAAACCACCTACAAATCTATGAAAAAATCATGCTGCTCTCACTTAGGTTTTTTAAATGTGTATGTAAAAAAATTATCTTTCATTTTATTCTGTCTTTCACTCCTCCCTCTTTATCATGATGTTCTTAATAATTTGAAGTAAAACATAGATCAAATGAAAATGTGCAATATTTTCTACATTTTATTTCTGCAATGTATTTGTCTATATAGTTAGGCCCTCTTTGTATATTCTGGAAATGCAGAAACACTGAAGCATTCAAACTATCTAGTATGTGTAATGTAGCTTACAGAAATTTAAAAAACAATAGCAAAACTTCAGCGTGAAGAAGCATACATTATCTCTTGCTAAGACTCATTTTCATAGACATCAGTCACTTTGTTCCAAGATCTTACTTTTTAAAAATCATTTTAAAACTTAGCCTCCACTTTTCTAGAGTTTGGAATTTTGTATAAAGTTGTCTGAGACAGTCTTCACAAATATATTTTTCTGCAGGTGCAAAATCTTTATAGCTATCCAAGGAAAAATGCCATGCAAATAACAGCATGTACATAATAATTTAGATCTGTCTGATCTGACAGAATAGCTATAGCTTCCTTCAAAAGGTAAGAAAAAAAAAATCCTTGCTGTAGTCAGAAGAAAAGCTTGTAGATCAGAGATGTGTGTAAACGTGCTTTAAAACTGAATCGAGTAATATTAGAACTGCTTGTATGTCATAAACATTTTATCATCTGTCACCATTCCAAGTCATGTTTCATGACTTTCTGATCCATGTTTTGATGAAACACTGTCCCCTAGGTCACTCGATCGCATCTATTTGAAAATTGTTTGGGGCATATCTTATAAGTAGGGAAGGAAAAAGGATGTGGGAATGGGTGTTGATTTCGGGTGACACAATGTCTGTTGAACAGCGTCATGTAGTGTGTTGCTAATAATACTATGTTCCCCTAATTAAGTAATTGGGTTGGATTTGGAGTTAAGAGAACTGATGAGTTACTGTTATGCATGACAAGAGTATCAGAAGCAAAAGAAAATGCAAACACTCCTTATTCATTACTAGATTCATTGAAATCTGAAAATAAACCAATAATACGAGATAGTTCAAAAAGCAGTAACTAAAGGTTACAGCGCTAAATGAAGAATCGTCTGTCAAAATAACTCAAACAGTTTCAAAAATAGTGATATTTTAATATTTCAATAATTCAGATTCAACTGCAGTCCTGAGTTTCATCACTGAGACAACCAAGCAAAAATATAACAATTTTTTTTTTGAACAGTTTCTAAAGCAAAGAGAAAATAGGCACATTATACAGTCCTACTCTAAATGTCATTATTCATCCTTTTATGATATTTCATTTCACATTATTCTCTATAATATGCCAAAGAAAAAATAAAATGTATAGGTTGTTCTTAACAGTGTTGTTAGGTTCTGTGTTCTGTTAAAGGCAGAGAAACTTTGAAGTCCAGATTGCCACAGGCAGATTTGAACAAACCTATTATGGAATGCTTGGTTAAACAAAAAATTGCTCTCATTCCACAGCAACACAAGTGCTGCCTTCCCCACATATCAAACACTAAAGATGTATTTCCAAAGTGAACTTCCTTTGCAAAACTGACACAATCATTTCTGTATATTGCCATGACTTAAAAAAAAGATTTCAGAGTATTTTAATAAAATAGTCAGAGTGTTCTTACAATTCTTCTCCACTTTCCACTGTATCTTTTTAACCCACTAGACGCTTTAGGATAGTTGTATAAAAAAGATTGAGAAAAATAGTTCTGCTATGCAGTGAGAGATGGTTGGTGTGGGGGAGTGTTCTCATTCCCCTCCAAAATAAGGGAATAATAAATTGTTAACTTCCCCTTCAGCTGAATTGTTCTTAAATAACACACTCTGATAAGGTATTAAATGTCCATCCTTGTAAACTACCTTATGATAGGGTATGCATCAGAGAAATAACAGAATGTTCTCTTTAATGGTCTCTTTTACCAAGTAGTAACATGAACAATTTCTTCTGGGAAAACTAAAGATTTTTTCCTTAGTAGATTTAACTTTCATTAATGTATTTTCCACTAGAATTTTAATCTGGAGAATTTTTCTGCAAAGCTAGCTGTGGCATGATACTGTATTTCGTCTCTTCATTATACTGACTCCAATTATGAATTACTGTCTTTACCAGTGCATGCACTTTTCTTATTATAAAATTGACCACAAAACATCTTACACAAGCCAAGAATTAAATATACTGATAGTCACTGGTGATTTATGAGTGACTAGAAGTTTTGCTTATCAGCACTTTTCTATTTCTGAATTTACATGAAATCTGGTAGAAACTCCTTAATTTGCTTTTTATGACTTAGGTCCTACTAGGATTAGAATAATACTAAAACTGAGATATAATTTTTGGTTTCCGGAAGATGTAGAAGACTGCATCAAGGGAAAGCACTAAACTATCAGCCATTCAGGAGGAAAAAAACAAAGAAGCCAGTGAAGATTTCAGTCAAAATTTTCTTTAGCTAGCAGCAGAAACACCTTCTTTCAAGGGAAATAAAGTACTTCATCACAAGACATTTCTTTATTTTCTTATGGATTACAAAAGAAAGAGCTCAAATCACACCTTTTTCTGTTCCTTATTTCCTGCACTATTAATTCTGATTTTATTTGGAACTTTGTGTTCTGACACAGCCTAATATCTCAGTTATAAAGCAGGACTCTATTTTGGTAGGTAGACCTTACCAAGTAAATCCTATCCAACAAGAATAAGCATGTTCAGCAACAAAAATGTATTCCTGATGGCAAACAGAACTGAGCCATGAAGTTGACGGGTTTTTTACAAATGTTAATTATACATTTCTAAAACGTACAGTATAATTTCTCACAGTTGTCATTTTTTAAGTTATTCATGTTATGTCAGTGTATTTTTCTCTATGTTTGCAATGAAAATCAAAACACATAAATTAATATGAAAATGTTTGTATCAACAGTTTGGACTGTAAGTTTTATAATTGAAATTTAAAAACCATATGTTTAATTCTCTTTATCATTCTTGCATCCTACACAAGTATTCCACTTGCACACTTAGAAGGAAAGTAAAAGAAGATTAATGAGGATGCTCAACTTTTATTGAGTAGCTCTGGTGTCTGGGGGTTTTATGGCTGTTTTCTAGCTGACCACTATTTCTGTTAGTTTGGAGTGAATTTGCAAAATACTTTCAGAAGAACCAAGCACACCAAGTTTTTGTCACACTGACTGTGTCTTGGAATACATAAAATTCATGTATTAAATTTCTGATATCAGAATTATAATTTATTTTTCCAAAAAGTTCTTCTCTAGACACGGAGGTAACCATGTCTACCTCCTTTCATTCAGCATTTCAGAATATTCTGCAAGAAGAGAATGGATCCCAAGAGAAAATAATTTTGGGGCCTTTAATGAGATTCATCTCAATATTTTGCTTCTGTGTTGTTTTCAGGAAGGCCTTACTCTCTCAAGCTGGTTTATTGATTTTTTTTTCAGCAAAATCGATCTCTGATTTAACTCTGCTGCCATAAACCTGTGATTCCAATGAACACAACCTCGTCACTTTTGTGACATTTTTACCGGTGGTGTTAATGTATTTACCATTCATCAAACAAACTGTACACTGTTGTCAGGATCTGCATGAGGAGAACACATATACAAAAACAAAACAAAAAAAAAGACAAGCAAAACCATTGACTAAGGAAAAAGTCTTACCAGGGACTCTGCTTCCTATTTCAACTGTTCTTATGTCTGGAATAAAGGGAGAAGCCCTTTGTTTTAGTTTTTAAAACTATTGTGCATCAAGCCCTCACACGTAAATGTTGTTGTAATCTTGAAAGTTTAAGCAAATGCATTTTACTCTTAGAAAGTCTTATCTTCAATATTAGATAAGGGCGAGCAGTAAAAGAATTGTGACTTTAACTGATAAAGGAACGTTTAGATATCATAAATTAAACATTTTCTTCGAAGCTGGAGAGTTTAAGTACCTCTGATCATTCCTTTTTATGACATCAAGTATTTTATCTTTCTCTGTACAGATCAACTCAAATTTGGCAATGCTTGTAGTAGCTCTGTGAAAACCTTAATCTGTACATTAAGGAAAGAGAATCTCCCCTCAGAATATACTAGAAGGCCTTCCTCTGGGTTCAACCTTTAAGAAAAACATAGTGATAAAGCAGGAAAAAAAGAAAACACTCTTCAATGAATTTCAAGTTAACATTTTGGAGGTAAGATCTAGTCATAACTTAGTAAGCAGGCAATTACTAATAGACTGATACAACTGAATAATGCAGAACAGTACTGTTCTCTGTACTTTTGTGGGATCATTCTTCATTGACATTAAGGAAGATAAATGCTTTACATGAACAAAGATTTCTCCAACATATACTAATAGTTTAATTAGGGTCAGTGAAAGGATACTTTGAGTACTTATCTATACATAGTAATTGCAGAAAAACAAGTAGATTTTATCTAGATAGCCTATCTAAAAGCTACTACTTGAGATGAGAGGCACTCCTTTGTTGTGTTGAGTATGGCCATAGTCACATTGGCTAACATCCATATAACAAAAGTCAATTTGCATCACAGCTTCTATTTTCATCTGGGAAAATTTACTCAGGAAGGATAATTTTACAAAGTTTTTAATTCTTCCAGGGGCAGAGCACAACCTTGTTCTAATCCTGCTCTCAAATTAGATTTGTAAAGAGGAAGAAGTTAGCCTATCAGTTCTTATACAGCTCTTAAAACTCTTAGACTGAGTGCTGAGCAGATAGTTAATGACCACTAGTGTTACTTGAGGAAATCAGAGGAATTTTGAAGTCACAATTAATTGGCTTTTTTTTTTCAATCACTTGTATATTCCAAGGAAACTTTCTTTCAAAATATCACCTTTCTGTTCTGACCTGACTACCAGTAGGAATCTCCAGCATTTAAACTAATATATGTGATTGATTAATACTCTGTTGTGACTACATTATCTTCTTGATGTTAAAATTTAGTTTTATTCTACTCCTCAAGGATAAACAGACATAGAAAATTAGGAAGCTGAATAAACTAAGGTAAGTTAGAAAATGGTTTGATTCAAATTGTTTGAATTTTTAGATACGTGAACAAATTACCCAAATACTTTTTATTTATGATGATATTTTCAAATAGAATCATTAAAAAACTGATGTGATTGTATACCTAAGAGTCTGTATAGTTTTTGCATATTTCATAGAATCACAGAATGAGTTGGGTTGGGAGGGACATTTAAAAGTCACCCAGTCCAACCCCCCTGCAGTGAGCAGGGACGTTTCCATGAGTATAAATTAGAATGTGGAAGACATTCTAATTCCACCTAAATGCTTGCTTTCAAGACTATTAATAAACTTCCTGGGCCTATGATTGCACTGTTGCACTCGTCCTGTGGGAAATGCAAGTGCTCCTGCTCCAGCAGAGCACCACAATAAGGCAGTCCTGGTGCTACTTCCTTTATATCCGTTTTCAAGCTGAACCCTTTTCTGATTTAGGAATCTCTTTGTATTTCCTTACTTAATGTTTAGTCTAGTTGATGACCATCTTTCCCCTTAACATGACCAATTTGAGGAAAATTGTTTTCAGGCAGTTTTGGGTGTGCTCTTCCCAAAACACTCACATTACTGTCCTAAGAGCTAGGCATGTTTATCTGAGCACCACCACAACAGCCTTCACGTTTGCTTCTTTTCACTGTAAAAAACCACTTTTTCATGAATGAAAATTGTCTTGCTCTCCAGGTGGTCTTTTCTTGCATTTGTAGTATCAAGTCTTACCCAAAGTCTTGTTTTATTTAGTGATAAAGACTTACTCAGGAAACTCTTTAAGTGTTCTAGTGGGAATATATTGCTTTAAAGAGAATGTCCATGTAGATATGAGCACAATCTTATGTTTTTATGATATGTAAACAGTTCCCATACAGTGGTGTAAGGGAAGCACCAAAAAAACTTTTCCTATAATCTCTGCTAAATTCTGTCCTAGAGAAAAAAAACAGTTGAATAACAAACTATTCCTCTTCAGAATAAGCCCTTCGTCAAAAACTGACTTGTTAAATATTGTCTTTGATCAACCATAGTGTAGATAGTTATGTTTAATCTGTAGACAGAAGTGCTACAGTACAAAAACAGTGTCTGTTCTGTGTTAGCCAAAAGGGAAAGGGGAAAGAGAAAATCAAGAATCATTGAAGAGAATCATAGAATAATTTAGATTGAAAAAGACCTCTGAGATCATCAAGTTCAACAGTTAAACTAACAATGCCAGATCCAGCACTGAAACATGTCCCTAAACACCACATCTATATGTCCTTTAAATACCTCCAGGGATGATGATTCCACCACTTCCCTGGGCAGGCTGTTTCAATGCTTGACAACCCTTTCCATGAAGTAGTTTTTCCTAATAACCAATGTAGATCTCCCCTGACACAACCTGAGACCTCCCAACCAGGATGAAGAAATAGATAAGATACTTTATAGGCAATTGGATGAAGTTGCATGGACTCTACCCCTTGTTCTCGTGGGGGATTTTAACTTCCCAGATATCTGCTGGAAATACAATGCAGCAGAGAGGGATCAGTCCTGGAGGTTCCTGAAGTGTGTGGGAGATAACTTCCGGACACAGATGGTGAGGGAACCAACGAGGGGAAGTGCACTCCTGGACTTGCTGCTTGTTAATAGAGAAGGTCTGGTGGAGGATGTAATTGCTGGAGGCTGTCTTAGACAAAGTGATCATGTAATGCTAAAGTTCTCCATTTTTGGTGAAGTAAGGAGGGAGGGTCAGCACCTTGGACTTCCGGAGGGCTGACTTTGGTCTCTTCCGGTCCATGGTTAAGAGAGTTCCTTGGGAGGCTGTTCTGGACGACATGGGAGTCCAGGAAGGCTGGGCATACTTTAAGGAATTAATTTTAAAAGTGCGACGAGTCAATGAGGAAGGAGACCAGCCTGGCTGAACAGAGA
>NW_009711921.1:0-155863 GCF_000703405.1 Apaloderma vittatum
CGTCTGGGGTGTCGAAGGCGTCCTCGGCACGGTTCAGGTGGGCACGCGGAGGTGACGCTTTGGTGGGCCTGATGTCGATCCTGGTGGGGCGGTGGCGCACGTCCCCTCAGTGTCTGCAGGCGTTGGCAGGCAGAGAGGGGGTCACGCTGTGACAGCCTGCCCCCTGTGGGAGCGCATGGGGGGGAGCCGTGCCCCAAAGAAGCCTGCGAGGGAGCCACACTCGCACCCCTGGCCTGGGTGGGGGCATGGAGGGGCGCTCGCTGAGGGACCCTTTTGTGTGAGTGTGGGCAGGAACAGCTCCAAGGTGCCCTCGTCCTACCTGTACACTGGCATGGAGGTGTGTTTGGGGCCCACCGGCAGTCACCATCACTCCCCCAGCTGCTGGAGGTCTTGGGTTTGGGGTAAAGTGGTGACAGCAATGAGGAAGAGCGATGTGAGCCCTTTCCCAGCTTTGCTCTGTCTGTGCTGGGTGATGATCCGAGTTCGACAAAGTAAGTGTGACAGGGGGGCACCCTGGCTCTTCCTCCATTGATTTCTCAGGGTGACCCTCGCTAGCTCTGTGACTGAGGGTATGGGTACAAGGCAGTAAACGATCACACTAGATTTCCATTCTTTAGGTGGGTATTTTAGATTTTGATGCTGAATACTTTCTACTTTGTTGATTTGGATTTTAGTTCTGTCTATTAGTTGCTGTTGTCAGTGGCCATGAAGCTTCCCTTTCTCACCCAGGGCTTTGGAGCAAAGAAATGGTTGTAATTCCGTTGAGAGAAATATACAGCACTGCCTCAAATTTAAAAATAAGAAAAGTAGCCACAGCAAAACCTCACTGCAATACGAGAGAAAGAATTTGCAATTGGAAACATTTGATTATAAACCAGTAGTAAGTGTTTTGCAGCATATATACCAGGATTCCCATGAAGTATTCAGAGCTAAGCCTCATCCTGCAGAAAGTGCAGTTACGGTGGATGTCATCTCCCCATCTTTACCACTGATTTCACTGGCAGTCTCATAGATGTGACCACAAGTGTGTGGTTAAGTGATGTCCTGATTTTTCACCTATGGCCTGATGCAGTTTCTGTGAAAGTTAGCAACTCCTACGAGCTTAGTGAGGTAAGTTAAACAGACAGTGGAAGTCCTCGTAGTTATTGCTGTCACTTGCTGAGTGACAGTGTTGTTTATGTTTTTGAAGGTTGCCCACCAATACATTTTCCCTTGACAGCTGGCTCCAGGTGATGCTTGAAATATGTTTTTTAATAAAGGATCAGTTCTGAAGAAAAACTACCGGAAGTGTCTATCTTTGCTCATCAATGACATACCCACGCTGCTCTCATCATAGCTGTCTGAATCCTGAAGGAAATTTGGCTGTCAGTTACCTGACAAAACAGTAGTGCGCGCGGTGATCGTGCTGCAGGTTGTCTTTCACCAAGTGCTTTCTGGAAAGTTGCTGACAGCATCGAATCTGCAGCTTTTACGATAAGGAGTCTTTCCACTCAACTTTGCTGGAGGACTGAGGAGTACGGAGTAAATGTTAAATGGAAGGTACCTAGAGAAATAGGAGGGTAGACATGCTGATTGCAGTTGTGCTCTGGAGTTGCAGCTGTCAGCTGGGTTTTCAGTCCATTTCCGTCCACTCTTGGACACAACCTGTAGGTACTTGCTTTCTAAATTTTCCATCTGTACTAGACCATCTTGAACCATCAGTGGCTTGGGTAAAGATATTCTGAGTCTGCAAAATGAATGCTGTAGTTAACACAATGATAGAAAATTGTGACACAGTGGTATTCATCTCTTAGAAGGTTAGGTGTTTAAAAATTTTTAAACATTATATTCTGATTTCAACCCCAAGCAGCTGGAGTAAAGCAGTGTCAGAGCCATAACAACAGTGTCTAAATCAGTGTTTTCATATTCTTTAAGTCTCCTGTTCTGTATCTTGATCTTTCAGGTAGGGAGACAACTTTGAAAATTGCTGTCGTGTTTTAAAACTTTAAGCAAATTTGCATTTTAGGACTAGCATACGCTTAGTAAGCACAGTTGAACACATTAATTTAGGATTATGGCAACCGTACTTTGCAACTGAGACTTTACTGTCAATTCAACATTTTCCCACACCTGAGACGAAGACATTATTTTCTGATTATTGTGGCAAATACATTTTTGTTTTGTGTCAGCTGAAATGATGACTAACTCTAAAAACATTTGAGTGAAATCCAGGTCTTACTGAAATCAAGACAAAACTGTGAACATCAGTCTTAGCCTCAGAATGCTAGCTACTGACTCATACATCATTTAGGTTATGGTGAGGGTGCCTAGTGGTAAACTTTCTTAATAACTGTGGTAATTATTTTTTTTACCATTACTGCCTGATTTAACTTCAGCAATGTCTTTTCTGGGAAGTATAATGATGTTAAAAATGGGTTATTTTCTATTAATGAAATGGTACTTAATATTTGTCATTTTCTTTATCCTAAACTGTGATCTCTAAAAATAGAAATTTATAGAAATTCAAATATAAGTTGCCATGGTAACCTATTGGGGGATAGTGCACGCACAAGATTATTCTAGCAAGACCATCCAGTGATGTTATATAAATAGTGGAAGTAGTTTGTTGACAAGAAGGTTTATTTTATTTGAGATTCTAAAAAAAAATAATCTCAACTTTTAGTGAATCCAGTTTGATATTCAGATAGCGACACCTACTAAACATGGCTTTTGCAAATGTAGAATATAATCCATATACATACAATTGCTTTGAAGCCTGCAACACTTTTCATTGTTTCTCAGGTCCAAGAGTTACATCTGAATATTACTTCATTTTTTGTTTTATCATTTTGGATTTCATAGACTGGGAAATGGAATTGAAGGGTACAGCCGTACTCTCTTTTCATTCCAGGCTTAACAGAGCAATCATTCACAAAATGCAGTTTGACAGAATGCTCTTACATAGATATGGGAAGCTACTGATTTAAGATGCTGTCATAGGAGGAGAAGCATTGGGCAACTAAATCTCTCCGTGTGTTGGTTTAAGCATCTCTTAAACAGGCACTTACCTGATTCTTATCTGAATCAAAAGTGTGTGTTATGAGTTTTGCTAGTTAATACCTGTAAATGATTTTGGTATCCTTCGATGGCTCATAAGGACAAAGTGCTCGCTATACATTACTAAAGTGCAAAGACAAGTCTAAGTTGTTTGTAAGAAAGTAGAAGAGGTGTTATTAGGCACCGAGTTTAAGAGAGCATCTCTAGATGCCCAACAAGACCTAGAATGTCAGTGCTAGTCTTGTATACCGTATTTCACAGTAATTAAGCTTTTAAGGCCTTTTACTTTTGAATAATAGTCGAAACACAATGCTGTTTAAAGAAGTAATTAGTATTTGTCATTGATTTTTCCTAAGGATTATGGATTACTCATGTACTTAGTGCAGGAAATCAAAAACAGCCCCGGGATTCACAAAGTTCATAGCCACATATCCTTCACTTTCCGAGAAGATGTAAATCTGTTCATGGGAAGGGGGACGGCGCCTGTGAAGTTGGGTACCTCAGCAGCGCGGGAGTCAGTGTGGCCCCAGGGCGCTCGAGCAGGTGCTGCTTGCGACACCCGATTCCAGAAACTGAAGGCAAGTCACACAACCTCCTTGCAGACGACCTTTATCTACAGGAAGAATCATAATTACCCAGTTTACAAGGGAAGGATGAAAACCAATTAGCAAATATTTGTAAAGTTTGCTGTAAGTGTGTTTTCTCTGAAATGCAAATAAAACCGGTGAAAGCCTTGCAGTCTAGGCATCAAGATGCTTACACTTTGCAAGTGTTCTTAAAAATCTTATGCTGCTTCTTTGTGACACGAGGAGCTGGATTTGAACAGCGCGCAGTACTGTTGGATAGAAACAAGAAGCTCATGTTTACCGCTTTACGTGAAGTTACATTGTCAGAGGCTCCTTTCAGTGTCCCATAACATCTGCACCAGCTTTGAACATTTGGTGGGGTTCGTTGTAGAAAAAATCTGGTGAAATGAGTGGGATGAGAGATGGAGAAAATAGGATTTTACAGTTCCCCTCAGAAGGCAAAGACTACAGAAATCATTCTGGAGGGCACTCTTATCGAAGACAACTTAGGTCTTTGCTTTGTGGCTTGCTTGCATTTTCTCCAAGTACCTTGTTGCCTGTCATGTACTATGGTTATATGTTTAGGTCTTTGGCTGTTTGTAATACAAAGCAGTTTTTAATTTTGGTGGAAGCAATGCTGCTGGGATAGTCTGAGATATCATGAATGGAGTGGGGAAGATACAATAATCTCAGTATATTTGTAGTTTAGTATTGAATAGCAAAGATAATTTTCTTTCTTAAAAAATAGAAAGGCCCTTAAATTTATAAGCTGAAATCTTTACTCTCTTTTATTCAAAATGAAAAGCAAGTACACTTTACATTTTATGATTTAATAATTTTTGAGTTCTGCAGACATGTTCTAACTGAAGATGATACAAAGAAAATAATGAAGACTACTAAAGAAACTGCAAAGGGGGTATTCCTTTTGCCATGTTGGTAATCAAAGAGCTGAATTTATTTTTAAGTGGAAAAAGAATCCATTAGGTTAAATTGGAGAAAACCAGTCATTTAGCCCATGGGAGCTGTGTTTTTAAAGAAGCAGCAAGATTTGTTCCTAATGACAAAAATCATAGTGCAGCGCTGTTACAAACATTCACACACTCTGCAGCATCATGTATACATGGGGTGACTAAATCACATTGTAAGTATTTTTTTATTGATTTACTTCTGGCGTGCTGGCTTTTAAAAGTCTTAATTGGAAACGGTACCTTGATACATGACGTATTCAACATAAACTAGTTTGATCTACCTTAAATATGGATGGTCTCTGATGGTACTGACATATCGGTGAGGTAAAATCAGCAAGATTTCTGCCTCACGAACTTCTGCCTTTTCCTCTACAGCTGTTCTGCCTGATGCTGCTAGTGTTTCCATGGAAACAAGCCAGCTCTTGGCTTCCCCTTTCCATTGAAAACAGCCTTCTTGCTGTCACTTATTCATCTGGGAAAAGCATTTTGTCATGGCTCTGACACAAATGCCACAGAGATGATCAGCCCTATCATTTCAGAAGTAGGTGCCGTTATGTATGTGCACATGCACGCAGCCAGATACGTCTTCCAATGACTTTAAAATAATTTGGTTAATGGACTTAGGCTGAATTCACTTGGGTGTAACTGGAAGTGGAAATTAACTTAACGTACAGAGTCCAAGATAAAAATAATGGCATGAGAAGTGTTTTTCGTTGAGAAATCTAGCACACCACATTCCCTTCTTTTGTGTAGTTAATATGCGGTGTGCCATCTGTCACGTTTGTTTACACTGGTAAAATTCCCAGGTGGTTTACCTGGGGGATGAGGACTTATTTCAAACTGATGAAGATGGCTGTGGAAGGAGTAGCTCACAACTGGTGAATATTCCCTAGATCTCACTGCTGCTGTCAGATGAGGTGTCACGTTATCATGCCTTCATCACTTCATGCAGTCAGGATATGAGGGAAGTGACCTAAGAAACCCAATATCTTTAAGGTCGATGTATTCTCTAAAGTGTCCGATACTTTATCCAAGGTCAATGTATCAGTGGACACGCTGTGAAGAAGTCATCATTTTTGTTTGCTTTGGTGAATTTGCATTGAGTAGTAGTCAAAAAAGTTCCGAATTTGGACTAATCACAAAGCCTTGGTTAGCTTCCTGCGGTATAGGAACTTGAAGATATTTTAAGGAAAGTTTGTGTAGACCTTGCCCATCCTTTTCTCTCTCAGTGAACACTGGCAGAAAGTGACTGCTCTCTTCCTCTGAAGTTACCTTGCAATTGGGGTAGAAGGATCAGAGGAGAAGAAAGGCATCCTTGTATAAATGTTTAATATTTTAATAATCTCTTAGGAAGTGCTGTCCAATAGTTTTAAGATGGAAGAAACAAGTTCTTTTCATTATCAAGTGCTCTTTCAGCTCTGTTCATTTCTCCAGAGATGACTCCTGCTTGTCCTGTGCTTCAGACTCTTGACTCATCTTGGGGAAACACAGTTTCCTTCAACCACAGCTGGAAAGAAAGGGTTTATGCTCTATATTTAGCACCCGGTGGGGATAATATGTTCCCTTTTAATTCACTTTACTAAACAGTTCTCTAGACCTCACTTCCGGCAATGTGATTTACATAAGCTTATTGGTTCAGTGCAGTTTTTTTGTTTTGTTTGTTTGTTTGTTTGTTTTATTTTGTTTTGATGTTTTCTTTTACTGTGAGTAAAGTAGTTAGGCTACTAAATTAGAGATATGGTAATATTTGGAATATCGAACTATCGTTCTGCTTAGTATATTTCTTGCAGCGATACAGTTCCTTTACACATGCTCATTCTTTGACACACACACACACACACACACACACACACACTCCCTTTCCGGTACAAATTAGTAATTGCAGAGGAATAAAAATTTGTTTTTAAAGCAATGCTAAGCAAGGCTATTGAAGAATTTCATGTGGTGTGCAAATAGGGGAGCAACGTCCACTCTTACTTATGTGTTATTTCCAAAGAGGATGTCTGCTGGTCAAAGGCTGAAACATGAGGATATTTCACACAGCAGAAATAATTTTATGTGGTGAACACAATGTACGGTTGTGGAAATGCGTATGAACATACTAACACAAAGCATTGGCAATATTTATCAACATGCTAAAAGAGATTCAAGCTGTGGCCATGACTTGGTACATTTTCTTCCCTATCCTGACATATATACATGTATCTTGATATAACTGAATCGTAATTTTGTCAGAGTTGTAGAAATAGCTGTAGAGAACAAACATGAAATGACACCTTTCTTTTTTTTTTTGTTCTACAAATGTGTTTAACATCTTTGTTGGTACTTTATGATGACTCAAGCACTTTTGAAGGAAAAACTCCACTTCCATCTGTTAATCAGTAGTGTTAAAAATAGAATGCCATCTAATCACATGAAACACAATTTCTTGTGATTTGTGATTTGCTTTACAGAATTTTTGACTGAAGTGATGACTTGAAGTTAAAAACCAAATTATCCAATTATGTACTATAACCATGTGTTGTTTCTTCCCCCTGCCTTTAAGTTGAAAATTCTGAGGTGTTGATGTGGTTTTGGTCTTTTTGCCAATAGATTAATTATTCCAGGGGTGTATTAATTCAGTCCTTTCTAATAACAGACAGCCTTTTGTAGTTTCTTGGTGTTTCTAGATGAACCTTAGATACTGGGTCTTTGATATGCTCCTGCAAAATGCTGTAAACAGAACAGTCTGTCACCCCAGTGCTGAATAATGTGGTAAAATTCATTAATATGCATTAAATATACCACACAATATCATCTAGTTTTAGTCTGGAAGAAGTATAGTTTCTTAAGTGTTTACATTTGCATTAGTGTGCAGCGTACAAAATTGCATTTTTTTACTGTGCCTAGTCTTTGCAAGAAAGGAAGCTTGAAGTTTGCGGGTTTGGTTTTGTGGGTTTGGTTTTGTTAACTTGTAGTATACTAACTTTATAGCTGTAATCTTATTTTTAACTGTTTAATCTTTATAGTGAGAGAAATATCTATTCTTTAGGCATATCTTCCACCACACAGAAATGCTTGCTTTGATAAAAGCTGCTCCAGTACTATGGGTCTGTCTGATAGTACGTGGAGTTTACAGAGCAACAGAAATCAACCACCGACAATTAATGGTTGAGAAAATTCTTTTTCAGTGAATTGCATCGAAGCCGATGAAGTTCAGGAGAGTGAGAAAGAGAACTGCAGAATGGTGCTGTGGATGGTGGCGAGCACATTTTTAATAGAATCATAGAATCATCGAATCATCGAATCGTAGAATCGTAGAATCATAGAATCATAGAATCGCAGAATGTTGAGATTTGGAAGGGACCTCGAAAGATCACCTAGTCCAGCCCCCCTGCAGGATCCCCTAGGGCAGCCACACAGGAGTGTGCCCAGGCGGGTTTTGAAAGTCTCCAGAGAAGGAGACTCCACAACCTCTCTGGGCAGCCTGTGCCAGTGCTCTGTTGCCCTCACAGTAAAGAAATTTTTCCTCATGTTGAGGTGGAACTTCCTATGTTCTAACTCAAACCCATTATTCCTTGTTCTATTACTGGGCACCACTGAGAAGAGATCGTCTCCTTCCTCTTGACACCCACTCCTCAGATATTTATATACATTAAAAAGGTCCCCTCTCAGCCGTCTCCTTGCAAGGCTAAACAGCCCCAGTTCTCTCAGTCTCTCTTCATAGGACAGATGTTCAGGATGTTGTGAGGATGAGGAGCACAGGCCGAGCTCCCGACGGTTTTGCAAGGGGGCTGCGTCGGCGCCTGCTGCAGCACCAAGAGAGAGGCCTCAGCCATCCCTGATGGCATCCTGCTGGCTGGTGCTCTTAAGTAGAGGGAAGAATAATGTCTTCTAATCCTATTTCTGTTGGCCTACTTAATTTCTCAGATCATAAATGTTCACAAAATGTATTAGGCTTTTATATGCTGTCTGCTATGAGATTGAGGATAATCAAGTATGTAGTAATTAGTATTTCATATAAAGCCTGTACAAAACCAGATATGTTTTTTTTTAAAAGTAGTGATAAAAATTATCACAGGACAATATAAAGGATGCTTTTAAAGTTTAAAAATGGGTGAGTACAAACTTTCTTTTGTTCTTAGACAATATCAAAGGAGGTGTCCTCGTTAGTCCTTATTTTTACATGGGTTTTCAAAAATTCTCTCTAGTTTTCAAGCGAGCTGTATTATCTTCTTTGGTGGCACATGGTAATCCTTTACCCATATGAATAGCAATTATTTTTAATAATTGGTTTCAGGAGTATCTTAATTTTCAAAGGATAGTGATTGTTAGGAGCTGAAAAAGTTAACTTTGATTTTTTTATGTCATCCCAAGTGTTATGCAGTTTTTTTCGGACACGATTTTTTCAGTATTCTAAATTTAGTCCAGAAATGGTTTGGAGAAGAACCTTATTTGTCTTCCTAGTTTCTGATCGTATTTGGGAAAGGAATTTATTGCATTTTCAATTCTAGGTTTGATACCTACTTTCAGTTTTCCATTTAAATTTTAAAATATAATTGATGTGCAAGCACATCTGGATTTCATCCTGCATTGATCCGGGAAATTATTTAAACAAATTATAAAAAACTCAGTAGGAGCTGAGTTTTGTCTCTCTACAGCCTTCTGAGGAGGTGGAGAGGGAGGTGCCGATCTCTTCTCCCTGGCATCCTGTGACAGGACGTGTGGGAATGGCTCAAAGCTGCGTCAGAGGAGGTTTAGACTGGAAATTAGGAAGCATTGCTTTACTGAGAGGGTGGTCAGATGCTTCCCAGAGGGGTGGTCAATGCCCCAAGCCTGTCAGAGTTTAAAAGGCATTTGGACAATGCTCTTAATAACATGCTTTATCTTTTGGTCAGCTCTGAATTGGCCAGGCCGTTGGTAGGTCCCTGCCCACTGAAATTCCCCTTTTCCTTTTCCTTTTCCTTTTCCTTTTCCTTTTCCTTTGCCTTTGCCTTTGCCTTTGCCTTTGCCTTTGCCTTTGCCTTTGCCTTCGCCTTTGCCTGGTATTCCAACCTTCTTTTCCCTTACAATGCAAAAGAAGGTCCTTTTACTCAATTAAAATGTTTCATATTTTCATAGCTTAAAAAATAAAGTGCATATAGTAAATGGTGTGTAAAAAATGATATCGACAGCTGGTTTTGGATAGAAATCAACCAGGGCAGGGTCTCCGTGCAGGTATTGAACATCAGCTCTGCTGTATAGCTTACTGTCTGTTCATGGTCTGCTAGTACTTTATGTTAAGCAAATTGATTTAAACACCTTAGGCATCTTCATCCTTTGGCCAGTAAATTTTATTACTGGCTATATTTAAGGCTATTTTAATACAGTTTCAAATTTGAAGATTTACAGCAGGCTGGAGTTATTTTCCTGCTTGCCTAGGTGATACACCTGTGCAGCTTGTAGAAAGAAATAGTCATGTTTGTCATTTGTCTCCAAAACAGGCATGTGAAGCTGATGTTGCGGTGACCCGTGAATGGTCAACAACATTGCTTTGATGCATTGCAGCTACAGGGTCTCCTTGGTTAGTCATTGTGTGGTTTAAATTTGTGCTTGGATAGCAGAACTAATGAGCTGGGGGAATTAAAAAGGAGAAAATATTTGATAAAAGGCAAAAATTACATCTAGGTGAAAAATGAGCCCTTATGGACTGAAGTAAAGAATGTATTGTCATTATTTTGGTTTATCACAGTCTAGCCAGCCAAACCTTAAAATTGGCAAAGGCATTTTGTTTTGCGTGTGCGGGGTTTTTTGAGTGATGTTCATTGCTTTAAGGATGGAAGATGCTGTTTTTCTTTAAAATACAGGTTTTTCTATTTATACTGCTTGTTGCAGTTGCCACTTCCTTAATCTTGAAGTGAGAAGGGAGCTTTGATCATGCCAAAATGACTTCCCTAATGACTAGATTTATGGCATTTTAGAAACAGCCACTGTAGGTGGGTACAGTCTTGCAGCTGTTCTCCACCTCAGTCCAGGAGTGGTGACAGCTGGAAGTGTTTCCCAAAGCGGTCCCTAGAGGCTCCTGGAGTTGGTTCTTAAGTTAGCTGTTTCCTCACTCTTCAGCCCCACTGCACTACATTTAGTGTCTTGCACTGTCACCAAGGCAATGACTGGCTATGTAATACTTCTGAATCAGTGCCTTTTTCAACATTTTTTTTGTAATAAAATTAACTGTTCTGCTACAGTTTGGAGTGCAATGATGGCTAGAGATACCTCCCCACTCTTAATACTACCTTTGGCAGCTGTGTTAGCAGCTTTTTTCTGAAAGCGTGATGGCCTGCATCACTTATGGACACGAAAACCCAGCAATGTGTCAATGATTTTGTATTCCCAACAATTTAAGGAAATTTCAGTTGGTATTTGGTAGCAGAAATGTACCCATTAGCCTCTAGAGAAGTGCAGACGTAGTTCATGTTGGGTTTGTATTTCTTTAGAGCAACCTACCTTGCACTGCAGTCCTGACAGATTCATGAGACGAAGGCAATCCTCTTTGAAATAATGCCTGCTTTTGTTCAGACATCAACAGCTAACTCTAAAATAGCATGCGGAAAATTATTAAACTCCTCTCTTGTGCTGCTCCTGTTTGTGTACTCCTTGAAAATACAGATCAGGAGGGCTGTATTAGTAATTGTAATGAACGAACTTTGCGAATCCTGTTTGTTTACTGGGAGTGCGATTTTAAAACCGTGAGGTAATTGTTACAGTCTGCTAATCATACTGTGAGTAGAATGCTGCTTCCAGAAACCAAAGCCTTGTCTCTTGGTTGGAAAGTGTGGGCAATAGTGGAGGCTACAGGAAAATGTGTGACCTAAATTTTTCATTGCAGTTCTACTGCTCAGACAAGTACAGTGTGACAACTGTATGCACTGCAGAAACAGGGGTGAAGTGTGAGTCTGAGACAAGAGAGGAGAGCATTTGTGGCCCCAGTGCTTTCAAACTTCAGGTGGAGTTTTTATCCACAAATATAAATCTATATGCAAATATTTTTTGCGTTTGTGTGTATATGTGTATGCTTGTATATGTACACACAGACATACATTTCTAAACACATGTGTATATTGGTGTTTCTAACCTGTAATTATGATATTCAGGAAATTTTTCTCCCCTATTTGTCCTTGAAGATTTTAATGAAGAAGGCTGCATCCCAGATCGCATGACTTAATTCAGTGTTTACGCTTTTACTTGTTTAATTCATCCGTTAAAGAATTTTCTCTACCCTAGGTTTCCTGTAGCAATCTTAGACATTGAATCTTATAAAAATAATTTATTCAGATGGTACAGCGGAAAAAAATCTAGCTTGAGCTTGATGATTCTGGAGAGGGACCCCGAAAAAAGAAATCACTGGTCTTCCTATTAATGCTATGCAATGGATTCTCTCTGAGCTACCACAACACATCTCCCAGCTGTAAGGTCAAGTAGAGTTTTATGGACTGTCTAAATATGTTGGTTTATTGGGACGTAATAGATCTGTCTTACTGGATATATATATTTTTAACTATATTGGCTTATGAGATTGTGTTAATCATGTTTGAAGGTTTGTATCTCTCTGTTTAACTGGGCCCCTTATTTTCACAATCCTGTAAGGATTTAATTGTTTTTAAAAATCTCTAGAGTTCTTAGGTGAGGAATTGATAAGTCTTTTACTTTGAAAAAATAACCAACAAAACAACAAAAAAAACCAAAATAAAGTGAAGTTGCTTTTTTTCACTTGGAATTCCTGACAACTTAGGATGTATATTTTCAAGGAAGTACTTAGATTTACATTTGCTGCTTCAGGAAGCCCAACTCTGTTGAAGTAACTGGAGCTCAGGAACGGGTTAAAACAGCAGAGGCTGAAGGACTGTTGTGACTGGGAGGGGGTTTGGCTAATGTAAGGACTCCTTCCACACTTAAGAGCTCTGCCTTTTGTGTGACAAATACTGAATCAAGCTGGAATTTGTTTTACAGCGTTTTGTGCGATCACTGCTGCACTATGACATGCATTATGTCATTTAAAAATACTTAATTATTCCAAAGCAAACAAATATTTTATGGTGTTCATTTTATGGGAAGCACCTGTAAAATGTAATCAAGGAGACTATTCATTCTACAACTTTATTTCAGATATCCTAGTAGAAGTAATTACATTGCTTTTATATATATGTATTTTTATAGAAGTAATTATTTAACTATATTACTTCTACAGAATTACACAGAATGGCTCAAAAATATATACAATTCAAGATCTTCTGGTAAATTATCCAATATTGCTCTAGACCCCTACTGATTTTTATATGATAAAAACTATACGTTCTTCTCATTATTTTATAAGACATTCTTATATCATTTTGTGAGACATTTTAAGAAAATAATGTCTCTCAGGGATACAGATTTTCCTTCTTCAGCTTTTGGTAAGGATATATATTAAACACAATCAGATTTGGCAGTAATTTTCAACAGGTTATGTTGATAACACACACCATGATTTTTCACCTTTAAAGCGCTGCGACCTGTTTTATTCATTTCTCTGAATTTTTTCATTTAGTGTTTTTAGAAGGAAGAGAGGATTGGTTCAAGTCAAGTTCATACATCTCTGCTTCTTGTGAGGAATGCTGAATAAAGAGAAGCATAAATCCATGAAGCCAACCTTTAAGATGTAAAAAAGTTGTAGTACAGTGAAAGCTGTGAATAGTGTAGGGATTCAGACTAGTAGGGACACAAAGGGTGAAGAGGACTCAGTGGCTGAAGTGCTCGCAGGGATTTCTGTCTTTCCTAGGCTGTAGCGTGATCTGTGATTCACCACACCGCTGTGGTTCACCCTGTCTGCAAATTGGGAAGCTACAAATGTTCATTTACCTTAGAAAATAATAATAAAAAAATAACTTGAAAATATTACGCAGTGTTCAAATAACGCAGTAAAAAAGAACTATACTTTAGTTGGTGGATGTCAAATATAGTTCTAAGGAGAGCTTACATACTTTATGAAGGAGGTTGAGGGTTGTTTGCTGGGTTTCTGTGCCTGGAGACTTAAGAATACATAATTGTCCCATGATCTTTTTTATTTATCTGTCTATCTAATCTATCTGTCTATCTAATCTATCTATCTGTCTATCTATCTATCATTCAGTGAATCTATGGTGGGAGTAAACTGGGACTGTGTAGTCATTTGGATATATGCAGTAATTAGTTTAAGAGGAAATCCTAATAATAAATTGGTAATTTTGTTTGCAGAACAGAGTTGGAAGTGTGCATTCAGAAAAGGAGCCATATATCCCACACCTGAACGATATGGAAATAAAACCCACCTTTGAATTCAGAAAGGAAACATTGTCCATTTTGTGAACTGACTGAGACAAGGTCTACATGGGAGAAGGCTCTTCAGGCACGTTAGTAAAAATTGCTTTGTAGGATGTGAACACGAGGAGACTGAATTAAGGTGGGATTTGGCATAGATGGTTTGTCAGGGTTTTTCCCCCAAAACTTATGTTAACATTTCAGAAATTAAAGGTCTCCAGAATTTAATACACTCCAAACCAATGTAATTCTCCATCTTTCTCACAGATTGCTGAATGTTTGCAAAGACATTTGGCATTCAGCCTGTGCAGTTAAATTCTGGCACAACAGAATAGAGAGTCTTAAAATGAGAAATATTGGCCAATCTTTACAGCTGGCTCTGCTACCAATTAAATCTGCAGCGTATTAGAAAGATTGTTAAATATTTTCAGTGATCGCATGTTGATTCTTGGTTGTGTTTTGTAGCAGATTTTGAAATGTAGATTGATGGTGATCCTTAGCCACCAGATATGACGGGAATGGTTGAGCTTCCAGGGCATGCATTTTATCCAACTTGGGGGGGAAAAAGAAAAAAAAAGGAAAAAAGATCCCAAAGGAATGTCCATACTTATGCAAAGGAATGCAAAACTTATGGTAGCACTTAATTTCAGGAGCATTTGCATTGGTTAGTGAAAGCTGGTTGCTATTCTTCGCTGCTTTTAAGATGTTAATTAGTTGTGCTCATCTATATAGAGGATCAGTATTGGCTAAGCACACGGCAGTGTTGTAATTGAGTTACTATAAATTTTGGTAAGAGATGTTTTCATGGGAATAGTTAATACCTGCTCCTTTATTCTGGAGTAATACCACTATATGTGCCCTGCTTCTCATGTACAAGAACTCTCCGTATGGAGATGTATGAATTCTTCCTCTGTAGGTTAATGCATTTTCATAAGATGTTTAGCAGTTTATTGTGAAACAAGGGAAAACATTTTGCTAACTTCATCAGAAACCTGAATTGTTCAGTAAGGTGGAAGCCATGGAGAGCAAGAGCATTGCTGTCAAAATTGTTAAAGTGTTTTGAAGATTTGCCTGAGGCACCAATGATGTTAGTTTGATTTTTCCCTCTTTCCCCCCAAACACCCCTCCCCAGTTCAGCAATACATTACTTTTACACATCAGGGAAGCCATACTGAATTATTACAGGATACTAATATTAATACTTTGACTGCTCTGTTTCTATGCTGGAAAAAACCCCAACATACTACCTAGCTACATCTGGCCAAGATTTGAGGATGTGATTGAAGCATGTGACAATGTTATCTGAATTAATTCCAAAAGATGATGGTTGACAAGTGTTAAGAGTGCTGTGATCGTGGACAGGAAAGTAATTTCTTCATTCAGTTAATTGCTTTGGAACAAGATACAGGATAAACAGTTGAGCCCACTTTCCTTTTCTACCTGAAATGATCATTGCCCATAGAAAGCTGTGTTTTAGGCATTTCTGCTGAGGCTTTTGAGGCTTGAAAAGTTCTTCTGTGATGTGTTGTTAATAGCTCAATAAGGCAGGGCTGGATTTTGGCATGATTCCTTACATGGAGTAACTTCCGAAACAGTGTACAAGATATTGCTTAGAACTGAATGCACATCCACAAGCAATAAACCAACTGTAAAGTATTTAGCCAAAGAAAATTTGTAGAATTGTAGCTTTCTGAGTCGACCACATATGCTTTTGTTCTGCACATGCACCATGCTGATGTTGTGCGAGGTTTTGAATTTGGCAAAGCTGGTTCTGAGCCAGGAGTGTAGGACAGATCATATTTCACCTTGACCACGTAACTTTAAACACCAAATCTTCCAGTGCAGGAGTTGAATATGGAAAAAATAGTTCCTTGTATTCCTAGTGGTAATTGCAAATTGTTGGCATGGGTGACTAGTTTTGCCCTGAAAACACCACGAGCTGGTCACCATAACGAGCTGCAGTGCTCTTTGAAGTGATTCTAGCACTAGATGTTACGAAGGTCATTCTTCACTGCTGTGATATTTATTAGAGTGAAAACCCTAATATCTTAAAATATTTTCAAAACTTATCAAGCTAAACACGTTGATTTTTAAGATTGGAGTTCATTGAACTGTTCTTTCGAATAAAGGGTATTTGTGTTTAAAAGGACAGTGATTAGTCTGGCAATCTCTAAATCAGGAGAGGATTTCCTGGAATATGCAGGGAATCCTGGACAAACAGCATTGTCAAATTGATAAGCTAAGTGTGCTAGAGGATTTGAGTGCTCCTATAAATAGGAAACAATTCTGAAAAAAATACAGTAAGACCTTGAGGAAAAAGGATATTAAAGGAAAAATCTAATCAGGAGATGCTGAAGAAAAATAAAACATTCAAAATGGCAATTAAATAAAAAGAAAGACTAGGGAGGCCTGTGGGGCTGGTGGTTTTTTTTGTTTGTTTTTTTGAAGACTATAAAGTAAGTAAGGCTTGGGAAATTAGGGGCTGGTGTTGCCCTGAAATGTGGGTTGTATTGGTTATAGTTGCTTCTGGATTTGTCTTATTCAGCTGTCTAGGGAAGAAAAAATACATGTTAACAGTTTTGTAGGGTGAAAATATATGCATTTATCATAGCCCTTGGGAATTCTTCAGCTGGTTAGAATAAAGTATTGACAGGTGGAAGGGAAAGAATGACAGAGCTACACAGTCTTCTTACACATAATTATACACTTGCTATTGAAAAAAAACATATAAAATTGTTCAGTTTGCCATGAATCTCTGAAGCTGTATCTGAATGGCAAAAATTCAGTGTACCTCTGTAAGCTTCAGCATGTGATTCTATACATGCATTTACTTTTTATTTTCCCAGAGAGTCAATAGTATACAATCCTGACACCGTGCTTGTGCATAATATCTCTATCAAAAGCAGTGCTTGTTACAGTAAATGCCTGGAAATATTTGACATATTACTGAGGTGTAACTGTGTTAGACAAAATACTTAGAATTAAGTATGTACCCGTATGCATCAATATTATGAGTGTTCTAATAAGGTAATTTTCAAGAAAACTGAGCACTATTTTTTTTTCCAGTTCTTAGGAAAGTGAAAAATAGGTCATGTTAAAGAGAAAAGACTAGTAAAGATAAATATTTAATATTTGAAATTCAGGAAAACCACTAAGTAGCATAGAGAATTTTTTTTTCCTTTTATTTCTAGCTCATTGGTCTTTTACAAAATAACCTTGAATAAAATTATCCTAAGGGAGGCTCTGCTATCCATTCTGACCTGACATACTCAAATCAAGTTTCTTTTTCCATCTCAAAACCTTCATTAAGACTGTGGTTGGAAGAACACGAACTGCAACAGTAAGAAAGTATCCTAATAAAACTTTGAGGAACCTCAAATACCAGGTGATTCTTCTACTTTTTTAAACAAAGAGCATTTTAAAGTAATTGGAGGCTAAGGAAAATATCTGAGTTGTAGTCCATTGTGGGGTACTCTCCTGCAAAAGTTAGATTTATGTGATACCAGCTGCTAGTGGTTGCAGTTCTTTTGGGAGAGAACCACAGAATATAGTGACAAGAATGGCTAGCATCTTGCTTTGCAGAGGAAATGTGAAGACAGCTGGAAATGATGGAGTGAAACTTTTAAAAGATGATGTAAATTTTTTCAAAATTTCCCAATGCAGAGCTTCCCTGTCCTTTAGTAAAGGAAAGTATGAACGAACTAAAAGCTTAATAAACATGCTTTCTAAGCCCTTATTCCTCCTTTGATCTTACCTTGTGCTTTTCTTTGTTTGAAAGTCTATACAAAATTGTTTGATAGACCTCTCTTTTTAAAAGTTTTCTTTGTAGAATGAAGAAGACTGATTTTTCTCTCAGCTCTTGTTTAGAATAGAGGAATGGGATGGTCTCTGCAGTCCTAGGCTTGAGCTGATTCCTGATTTTTAGTGTCGTAAAAGCTACTCAAAGCTTTGTAGTAGAGCCCTTTTTATTAGTTGTTTTTTTTTCTTTTGGGGGCTAAATTTATATTATAGCAATTAAAATGTTTTTGCATATGTAGTGTTTCTGGTTTATAATGTATTTTATGCTCACAGCAATGAAGAATATGTGATTTGCTTCATCATTCACTTAATGTACCTCTCTGTGATTCTAATACTGGTTAAAGAAGTTATGCCTGCAAGTAATCTAGAATTGGAAATCCTTTGCCTATCTGTAGGAATCTTACATTATTTTCAAGGGGAATTTCACAGTCAACCATTCATGCTATGAATTAATACCATAAAAAGTGGAATCCTTGTCCTTGACTGTGTCTTCAATTTTCTGTCTTTAAAGATAGCACTGGTAATGCTATTAGCAAATGTTACTTTGATATGAAGAATGAGAGACAAAAATGAGCAGAAGAACAAGTGACTTGAAACCACATAAAATGCTATGTTGCTTGACCTCTAGGATACATTTTTATTACTGGATTTAGGAGACTTATTTTGTATCCATAAATTCAAGATGAAGCCTCAGAAAGGCTGAGGAAGAGCAGTAGAATTTGAAAATGAAGCTTGGAGATTTGTGATACTCTTTTCCTGAATTATAAATGATGGAAATTAAAGTGTCCGACAGTCTTTATAAACTGACTTGTCTGTGTTCATAATCACACCACTTTATGAAGTTTGCAGTTATTTTGGAACAAATGGGAAGAAGTGGAACAACCAAACATGAAAATCGTTATGTGTGAATGATGATTTTATGACACCTTTTATGAGGTTCGTTTTGGAATGTCTGATTGAAAATTGTGTGGAAAGGAAAACTATGCCTGGATAAGCACTGGCGGAGACAGTTCTGCACTAAATTTAGATTTTTTGTACCTTTTTATTCAAATACATGAATCATCAGCATCCTTATTTCATAAATTTATTAATTTGATGGCAAACTAATTTTCTTTTGACTATTTCCTATTTTGCTAAATTCACTTGTCTTTCCTGTTTATTTTTTTCCGCTCTATATTTTCTTATCACTTGATGACTTTCTAAATTTAAGTAGTGCATTGTTCCTCTGTAGAAAATTTGATCAGTAAGGCTCCATTCCATAAGTGTGTTTCTTTACATCTGTAGAGCTAGTGGTACATCTCATAACCTTACATATCTGATCCTGCAAAACAGAATACGTGAGCCGAGTCCACATCCTTTTTTCCCTCCTTTTAGTGGGTAATGTAAAAAAAAATAAATCTCTATAAACTCACAGCTCAGCAACAAAATAAACAATATTCCTCTATTTTTCAAACGTGGTTAGACTTACAAACTTAAATTGCAAGGACAACTACCTCTACTTCTTTATACTATTTGCAGATCCATTATATGTCTAGTACAGAATCCTTTATACAATTTCTGCTTGAACAATTCTCAGATCTTGTGGTATATAATTTTTCAGCTGAGCAACCAGGAGGTACAATACAGAGCACCTAAAATTAGGAATCTGAAAGTTCCTCATCTTCTTGATAGAGATATTGGCTTAGATGATTAAAAATAGTAAAGAGAAGATGCATGTGTTTGGATGGAGTAAACTCCCCTTTTGAGTGTTTTAAATGTAATTGTGCTGCATGTGCGACTGGAAGAGGTATTTGTGCTATTTCATTGTGATATATTTGTTTTCACATAAGCTGTACTACTGAGAAATAAGCCATGTGAAAAGTGGGAAAAGAGTAATTTGTACTTGTGGCCTAAATAAAGAATTGACAGTGATTTAACTGAATTGTTTGCTAAAGCTGATTTACCTAAATCAGTGTAAAAGCTTATATGACCATAGTTCAATCAGGTTAAGAGTGCCCAGTACTCATTTAGCTTAGTTTGGTTTCCAAATTCATTTCCCCACACTTAACAGAATGCACCAGAGGCTAACGCTAATGTAAATAAGTCACTCTGCAAACCAGTTTAGCTAAATTGGTGCAATTTCTGTGTGATATCTGTATAGGCCACTTGTGGTATTAAGGTATTCAGGCTCTCCTGAGGTATTCTAGGAAACTACTGTTGTACTTCTAGAGCTATGAGTTGCTCCTCAATAACTGATATATTTGAAATATCCTTGCTTTCAGTATATAATACTTTCTTGAAATGAAAGTATCTGAGTGAAATCAGATTGAACCGAGATTCAGCTACACAGATACTTGCTTCCAAGCCACTCACTGCCTGTATTTAGTGCTTTTCTGCTCCTGCTCCTTGCCCTTGGTCTCTTCCAGCTGTAAATTCCATGTAAGCACAGCCTGTTTCCCTATGTGCCCATGTTAAATTTGTGCACATTTTGGATTGTACAGCAAGAGCTCTGGTATCGATTAGGGGCTTCCCTAGTTGGTAGTGAAAGAGATAGTAATGAGTTACCAGTGCAATTTGCTGTTATGTTTGTGACCTCATAAAAATCAAATGTAGTTTTAGAGAGCTTGGATGTTCTTTTAGGAAGTCCATAAAATCATCTTAATTCCGTTCTACTGTTTTGTTAACCTTAATGAGGAAAAACTGCTGCCAGCTGCCAGCATTACCTTATTGCAATCTATAACATCATGTAACCATCAAGTGATGTTTATTTCATTCTTCACATTTGTGGTGAATTCCCTACTTGCTTGCCATGGCCCTCCAACACACAACAGAACTACCCCATGCTCTTGGGAGACACTGTGGCTGCATGAATCTTGTTGAGGCAGACGTCTAAATCCATTCCTTCAAGACTGGTGATTTCTGTTCCCTGTAGCTTCTGCTCTTCCATACTGGGGAGCACAGACTGAGATGAGTGCCTCACACAGAATCACAGAATCATAGAATGGCGTAGGCTGGAAGGGACCTTAGAGATCATCTAATCCAACCTCCCTGTCATAGGCAGGGACGCTTCTCAACTAGATCAGGCTACTCAAGGCTCCATCCAACTTGACCTTGAACACCTCCAGGGAGGGGGCAGCCTCAACATCTCTGGGTAATTTATTCCAGTCTTGTCACCCTCGTACGGAAGGATGTGTTCAGAATCAGCAGAGAGATTCTTGCAGCAAATAGCAGGCTTGTGTTTTTGCCGTGGGTCTCCTGCAGGAGGATCAGAGGGTGAGATCTGTTTTTCCTCTGCCGTTTGAGGAGGTGGGAGCCGCATGGAGAGATGCCTGGATGGACCTGTAGAGGTCTGTGCAGGTGCAGCCTTGTTTTTATCTTTCAGACATTTTTTGGTGTCAGAATAAAACATACACCAGAGCACCCCCGACGTTAAAAGCTGTTTCTCTACATGAAAAAAGATACAGCAATCACAATCAAAACAGAGGCCAGCATTTTAAAAGGTGTGTAAATAGTCTCTCTTCAAAGGGAGAGTAAAGTCAGGGCTCAGCAGGAAGCCTCAGATTAGGCTGGAGTAGGCGGTGCTGAAGTGATGTTGAAGTGGAAAGCACCAGGTGCCTATGCAGAATCACAGTAACTCTGTTTCTTTTTAGTTTATGAAGATGGAAGGATTCCATAACTGTAAATTCTGTTTTAATTTTTGATGTAGGAAGAATCTATTGTGACTGAATTTTGCTCGTTCTCCTCTTCATGAAATATCTCCTTTCTGCTGCTATGCACCCCAGTTCATTATGAATGCAGCCCTCTGTCTTGGGTGTGGTAGGAGGTTATGCAGTTGCAGCTTTTATATACTTTACTCAGTCTGTGTCAGGGGAACAGAAACCCCAAACCTTCTCAAGATCTTTTTGTCGTCGCAGATAATGGACCCATGCTTTCTTGTATGGCAAATACTTTCATACATGATATATAGACTTTAAATGCAGAAATTACAGTAAAAGATATCTATTAAAATTGTACAGTTAGCACCCTGAATTAGGGAATACTAAAATTCAGCATTTACCAGTAACATCATCCTTATGTGTATATTTAAGATGCAAGATTGTGGTGCTGGGTGATACTGTTCACCTAGTCAATGAGGATTGCTTCTATCTCCACAGGTTGTTCACCAAACTCCATGGCATGACATAGACGTGCTGATAGGTAGCTGTTAGTTTGTCATGTCCTTATAGTTCCTTGAAAACTTTGTAATGAATTCAGTATCTAGAGATCAGGCAATCTCGTGCAGTCAAAAGCAAGGATCCCTGTGTGGGCTGTGAATTGCTTTCATTCACCACTACTGCGTTTTCTTTTCTGCTAAGGTTTCCCTTTCTTTGGATTATACCTATTATACCTCTTTCGGAAGTGAAAATATTCTTGTAACTTTGAAAGTCATTGAGAAGGGTGTTATTTTTATAAGGTGTGTTTGAAATAAACAGATGCAGAGATTAAATGAAGGATAACATGCTGATGCTGTCAAGACCACCTTGGCTTCCTCACTGCATGCTAAACTACCTTCCTGATGCTGCCGTGGGCATCACTGTGACTTGTGAGCATCCAGGATGACTTTTTGTTCAGGATGACTAATGTATGCACTGGTTTGATTGCACAGTTCACTGCTGCCTAGTGTAGGCTGGAGATCAAACAGAGACTTTCTGTCAAAGACCAATGACTGCCCTCCAAATATTGCCATGATAAACGAAGCAGTATGGAAAAACTGCTTGTGAAGGACAGCTGCCCATTGCTCCCTGGTTTTTCCAGAAGCCAGCTTCATTTGCTCAACTGCAGTAATGGTTTTTCCCATTTCAGAGGAAGCTGCCTTGTCGTGCACTAGAGATTGATTGTTTGACTAAATGTCATTGGAAATGTCATAAATAGGAAAAAAACTCTTGCTTTAAATTTCAAAGCAGCAGGTCTTGCCGTTGGGACTCTAACCCGCTCATGCAATGTGTGGCTGCTCAGGATCACTTTGAGGTATTTTGTTCCAATTTTTCTCATTTCTACCAAATGAGAAAAATTGTGAGAACCAGAAGTTTTGCTGCTTTACTGGCTGGCGGATACTTATGTGGTGTGTTACCTCATACTGATGGATTTCTTTAAGTTTGATCCTAAATCTAGTAGGATTTATTATATTTTCAAATGTTTGTAACCACTGTAGGATCTGACTTCGCAGAGAAATGAGTCTTTCATGATTTTGATCTCTGAGGACATACGAACTTTCAAGGTTTGGCTGTTGCAGAGCTTAGGTTTGTTTCTGCATCCAAAGTAACGTTTGCTTTAGTCTGGAGCCAGGCAAAGTAAACAATAATGTGAAGAGGCATAAACTTTCTCATTTCCCTCAGTGGGTGCTGAAACCAGGTTCTGACCATATGAGTGCCAACGTTTTTAACCCTTTAACTGTTGAATATATTTTTTTTTTTTGGTTATTTATGTAATCTTTTAAAAAAATGTGGAGCCGTTAAGCAGTTATATGCCTTTTGTGTTTTGGTTTGTAAGATTTTGTCATATTTCTTTAAAACACGGTCTTACTCTTAATTAATAAATATTTCCACATGACTCCCTTTCAACAACACCTGACACACAAAAAAAGTAAAATAAAAATGACCTGTTCATATTAGCCTGGGCCCTAAACACATTGCAATGTTCCTCCCTCCTGAGTTTCTCTGAACCTCTGGCCCTTAAGCTTTACCAGTGCACTTCTGAGGTAGCGGCAGTCATCCAGGAGCAGGGATGACAGGTGATGCTGCTTTTCTCTTGGCAGGAACTAGTATGAAAGAGAATTGTCAAGTCAGGCAACGTAGACTGCATCTATTTCGTGTTCATATTTAAATCACTGTGTAACAATAGTAATAATAAAGAGAACAGTAGTCCACCAGGAAGAGTTGGTTGAGAAGCTGGAATATTTCTGCTCTATAACCTCTATTTGCAGTCATGAATTTTGGCTTCACAGTTTCTAGTCATTAAGCAAACTTTAGGTTTTTTATTTACAAGTAGACTCTGAAAGGTGGTCAACGAGATTCCAGATCCTGTTGTTTTGGTCGCATCAAATCCACAGTCATCATTTACGATTTCTGCCATACAGATCAAGATTTTAAAGCGTCTTGTAAAGCTGGAGCATAGGAGGTTACACAAAAACATTAGGAAAACCTTTTTCACTGTGAGGGTGACAGAGCACTGGAACAGGCTGCCCAGGGAGATTGTGGAGTCTCCTTCTCTGGAGATATTCAAAACCCGCCTGGACGCTTTCCCGTGTGACCTACTGTAGGTGATTCTGCTCTGGCAGGGGGGCTGGACTAGATGATCTTTTGAGGTCCCTTCCAACCCCTGACATTCTGTCATTCTGTGATAAGAGGTCAGCCAATTTGTACCTCTGTATCCACACTCCATATGAAAGACTTATACTAGTTTATAAATAATCCAGTCAGGTATATAAATAAATGTAGGGAGAACAGAAACATTTATAGTGTGTGCTTGTGCCCAGAATACTTCATCTTTATTGATAGACCTCTTTTTCTCAAGGAAAATTGTAGCAAGATTTTTATCTGAAATGAGATTTGAAATTCAATTTTGAAAAACTTCAAAATAATGACAATAAACTTCTGGAGTTTTGTTATGCTCTATGATGCTTTCCATTTTGTGCTTATGCAGAGAAGTGCCTATTTAATGTGCTTACATGGTTTTCTGAGTCAGGCCTGTAATATATTCCTGTAGTGTGTGTGGTGTGTGTTTCATACATGGAAGTCCGTCCAAATGCATGAAAAGCAGCTGAAATGCTGGGCAATATTTATTACTTGGTTAGTATTAAATTTGTCCAAACTGCAGCTAGAGGAGATAGAAACTATTCATAAATTTTCTTATTGTTGTTGTTAGATAATTTAGATACGAGGAAGGAGAAATAATGGAAAGGGGCAACATTTTTAAGGTGCTTAATTCTTCTATTAGCTGTTAATTCTGAAACGTCATTTTCAGTAGAAATCTTGTTAAAAATAAAAAATAGGATAAGATAGGTTTTACTATTTAAATGTTGAGAAAAAGAATCCCCAGAAAAAAAAATAATGGAAAGATGTCTGTTATGGACTGTTGTATTAACATTTGGTATTTCACTGTCTTCCTCAAACTGAGAAGTCCATTATTTTTATTGCTCAAGTGACTTGTCCCTGGTTAGACACTTAAGGCTTTTTGGGGAAGCGAAAAGAAAACAGCCAGAATTTAGAGTGCTCTGGAGGAGTCTTACAATAGCCGCACTAAAGGGCGAAACACCCTGGATGTCAAAGACTCAAAGCAAAACTGATGGACTGCTCAGGTCCAAGAAGACAGTGTCATGTGCTCAGGCTGCCTGAAACATGTATTGGTACAGCCCAGCCGTGACAGCAGTAGTCTGGAGAAGGTTCATTAATTTCAGAATTATAGTTGTCCTCAGAGAAGGAAGAATGGAAGTCATGGCTCAGCGTTTCAGCGGAAGCAAGAGAAGTGCAAGGAGTTAAAAAAGAAACAAAAAACCTGGTATGCTTGGTGATCTTGATGTGTTTGTTAAACCTCAGGCTCAAGTAGAGGCAAACTAGAAAAATGTAGTGGATGAGATTTCTTATATAAACATGAATATCTTCTGTTAAAAGCCTATGTAGATAGACATGGTGAGTCTTTCTGAACATTTGCTGGCTTTTTAACAGAGTTCATTATGCAGAATTTCTGCATATCTTTTCTGCTCATTTTAAAGTTTGGACATTAGACTCAATTGATTCATAAGAAGGTGACAAGGGTAATAGGCTGTTATTAATGTGCATAACTTACTAAGGTGAGCTTTGTTCTACTGAAATAAGTGAATTATAACAGAAATGGCCCAATTACCAGCAGAAATGGAAAGAATTTCTTTTAGACAAGTATAAATAAATATTGCCAATTTAGATTACTTTTAAATTTTATTGAAAAAAAAAGCAAGTGGATAAGAATGATAGAAGTTTCAGTGAGAGAAATCACAGTAGTTAACTAATCCATAACAGCACCTGTTCTGATCTAATGGAGTATGACTGCATGCAGACAATAGAAGGACTTTTCTCTTAAAGGAAGAAAGAAGTATCATCCTTATGTGCAGCACTGGAAAAAAACAAAAAAGAATTTAAAAGGCATCTCTGTGAGAGAAATCAGTTACTTTTGCTCTGTGATTTGGAATGCCTACTAAAAAATTTCTTCTTACGTGTTCCTGTAATTTGTGCTATGATGCATCTTCTCTACACTGCAAGTAAGGTGTACTTCTAAATGCTATTGTCCAGGTGTCACTGAGCTGTTATACATGTAGGCTTGTCCCTGGCCCTGTGAATGTCAGCTGTCCTGTGGATGCCGAGAGATCTAGTGCCAGCAGTGTGAGATTCTGCTGAGAGACCCACCTGGCTGGTGAGATGACAACTTGCAGACCTGTATGAGTCTTTCCCCTCCTCTAGAGAACATTGTAGACCTTCTTGTGAGTATAGAGGGCCTTTCCCATACATAGGAGAATTGGAAACTACATGCTCTCTCTCTGCGTGCAACGCCAAGTCTTTTGCACAGCGCTCAGTTTTGACTTGGTTCTGTTGATAAAGCTAATCAATCCCAATCCCATGTGCGAGGCTTAAATGACCATTTCCCTTTGAAATCTCAAATAAGGAAAAATACTTTTTTCAGTTAAATGGTAATTGCTAGTTTCAAACTAGTCAGAAATTTAGACCAGAGCTGTTTTTTGCAAAAGTAGTTTCTAGTTGCAGGAAAATAATTTTTTGAGGAGGAAAAGAGTGTGTGCAGCTTGCTGGCAGCCTTATACAAGAGGAGTGTGCTGCTGCTGTGCATGTTCCCTGCAAATGTATGAGAAGCCCTTTTGCATAATTATGACATAAAGGGTGTGTTGTGTGAAGGGAGAGCCACCAAAAAGATCGTTAATTATGTTATAGTTTTGTTGTAGTATTAGCATAAATTATTTTGCAGTCCTTATGCATGCTATGCTCAGTGCTGTTTCCTGGTCACTGTAGTATGAGTTGAAATAAGAATTTATTCAGTTCAGGAGTTTGTTTGATGTGATAATGAAGATCGACAGAGTTTGAGATGAAGACCTTTTGTATGGGAATGTCAGCAGACATATATGCCCATAGCACAGGCTGGTTTTCCTATTAATGGTTTTATTCACAAACTGTCAAGGTTAACTGTCTCCAGCAGATGTTTTACCAGGAGAGCTAAGGTCCTGATGCCACTGGAAGGTTTTCATCTGAGAGATTTAGCAGTGTGTTTCTCTGGAACTCACAATGTTACAGAACAATTTTCTTTCAGAGCAACGCTGCTAGAGAAAGAAATGCTAAAATGATGAAAATATGTATATTGAATATTTGGGCGTAAAAAGTTCTTTAAATGATCAAAGCAGCAAATAATTCCATCAAAAAAGAGGAGAAAAAACCTCTGAAAATACCAAACCCACCATGGTAATTATGTCACTGGATATGCTGATTTCTCAAATCAGCCCAGAGTCTGAGCAGTGCCAAGATTATTTTGGCAGCTATGCAGAAATGGGCACCATGGCTTCAGTTTTATCATTCAGCTCGTGATCTTCTGCCTAGGGCTTTGAAATATGATCTTTATGTCCTCTTCACTGATTTCTCTGCCTTAAAAATTAATAATTGCTCAGGTAAATCTGGACACTGAATCCATTTGAAGGTACAGTAGTGAGGGAGGTGAGGAGTGACCCACAAAAGAACCTTTTGAACTTACTTTCCTGGAATGTGCATCATGGGAGGCAAAATGAACCTCATTATTGTATTCTGTGTTAAGGAGATGTATTTCTTCTATGGAGGAATATCTCCCTTCTGTCTGTCCCAGGAGTACCAAGGAGTTCCAGACAGGTTTGTTAGGAGTCTGGATCTGCTTTACAGCATTTCTAATGTGGTGATGAACTAGCTCTCTTTTTTGAAGAATCTAATTTTGCATCAGTGAATAACTGCTGTGGGTGCTTTTAGACAATATTTTTTTTATTTTTTGTTTCCTGTAGCAAACATGGTGTTTTGCTCTATATGTAATTTCAGCATGTGTCCAAGGTAGCCATACTTTTGGTTGTGATCTACTGGCATTACAACTATTTAAAGCATACCAAGCAGTCTAATGGGCAAGTGGGAGAAGCACTAGAGAGATCTTCCAATCCCAGGGAAACCAGGGTGATCATAACGGGAAATGGTTATTTGAAGAAGTCTGCCAAGGTAAAGGCATTTGTAGCTTATCTAACTCTTTCTAATAGAAAACAAAACTTCAAAGCATTTTTTTTTGGAATGCCCATCTCTCCTACTTAAAACTCTACTTGTTGTAAAACAATGGAAAATAGAATAAACTTTTAATTTTTCTTAACATCTGTTTTATTTGGGACAGATAGAATAAGGTGAAGAAAACAAAATAAGATGCAAAAATACTTTTTTTAAAAAAAATTCACTCTATGTTTATCTCTATTTGTCTCGCTATAAATAAAATGTTTGTATGAATAACTGTTTTCTTACCCAGACTTTCAGTGACTTCAAAACAACTAATAATGCAAATAGAATTTGGCAAATGACTACCCCAACTCAGCAATAACATTTGTTAAATCTGTCTTCCTTTTCTTTTTTGCTATAATATAAGCTAGTAATCTGAATATATTTTCTCTTCAATGGAGAGTGATAACTACTATAATTATTAATGTAATGCCAGTCACTTAAACATGTGGTATGAATAATATGAATAGTATGAATAATAGTCTTTCTTTTGAAACAATTTTCACTCCTACAGTAATAACTTCATTACTTACTTCATGTCATGTTATTATTAAATAGAGTATACCTAAATGCTCTTCAGAAAAGATATTGCTGACACTTTGAAATTAGTTTTAGGTCTAATTAAACTTCTACCATAACAGATCAGGCATTTGGGGATTTCCAAATTACTAATTTTTTTAAATAGCAGATGAAGTGCCAGAAAGATATAGAAGTGCAGGTTGCTGTGGCGTGCTGTATTTGATCATTCACACATAGCCTTTTGTCCTTGTGGGAGATGTTAAATGCAGAGTGCCCAAGTATCTCAGGACACAACTGAAAATTAAAACTGCAACATTTGGATGTGTTGCTAGTCAGATGGGATGCTGCAGAGCTCAGATGATGTGCTGAAGCTGAGGGGTGTATTGGAATGGATAAAAGAGTAGCAGAAACAGTTTTCATAAATTTGTGATATTAATCGCTGCCTTCAAGCCCAGAGCCTGTTAAGTTTCTATTAGCAGGCAAGTAGTATGATTCTGTGATTCTATTTCTGTGATTCTGTGATTAGGTCCAAACACAGTAGTGGGTGCCTTCTGTTATGTAGAGGTGAATGGTATGGTCTTCCTGATGTACGCTTTAAAATAAGACTTAGGCCTATGAAATGTGCAAAAAAATACCTCCTTTAGTGAAATTGCAGAGGGGAGGCACATTATAATTTGCATGTTTAAATTGCTTGTGTTCTGACTGCAGCATGACTTACAGTTGCATTTTTTAGCTCTGGATCACATGTATACACTTGGAACAAATCTGCTTTTCTTCAGCACTAAAATATTTGAGAAGGAAACATTTAGGGAGTGAAACTGGGGATCTAGATGAATCTACAGCTCTGGAAGCAGTATCAACTGATTGTCTTTATCTACATGCAATCAATAAAACTGCTATGACACGAGACTTCCTTTTTCCAAAAGAAGAATTAAATGATATTCTGGCTTTTTGCTGAAGTTATCCATGGCTTAGAGTTGTGGTTTTCAAAGGAGAATAACTATCTGCCAGATTGTATTGCATGCCAATAATGTTTCAACTCATTAAACTGCTTTGTGATTCCTGGTTGACAGATGTCAATAATCATATATATCACCCATCTTGTAAATTATTGTAAACTGATTTTAATGAATACTGGTTTATCTCAGTGGAACAACTCTCATTTATACCACAACAGAAGTTCTTTTTTTTTTTTTTCTTTTCTGAATGCATCAGAAAGCTATTATTACTGTTTCTTGATTTATTTTTATCTTTTTTTTTTCTTCTCAGTACCACTCTCCTTTGTTAAGTAGGAAAAAAGTCTCAGTCTTCTATAGGAGGATTTCACGGCTTTACTTTTAATAATTTTCACATCCTTAGTTTTCTGCTTGTGGATCAGACATTGAAAACTATTTTCTTCTTTTGACTATTCAGTTGAAAATTGGCTTGGAAGAATACTTTGATTTTGTGAGAGAAGAAAAAATTATTAGTTTATATTCCACAAAAAAAAAGGGGCATAAAACACAGTTGCTTAAGACTTTGGCATGAGGTACTGCTGGGCATATCTGGAAAGCTATAGAAATTAATTTTATGTGGGACAGAAGCCAAAATCTAGTCCTGTTTATGGGACCGTGAACAATTCTAGGTTTAGTGTCAAGTTCCTGTTAAATGTCACAGTCACAAGTGATGGAAGCAGACCTGATTAGAATTTCATGCTTCCTTCTTATCTTGATAGTTCCTTGTATAATTTGATGATACGGTAAGTCTTTTCCCATGGTATTATTTTTTTTTGTCCTAACTTGTAGTTAGAAGTCAAAGCCACATTTCTTTTAATTTCCCTCATGTAACACATTCCCATTTACAGCTCTGGCCCAGTCAAGAACATGAAGGTGCTTCTAAGTCAGAGTCAAGCCAAAAGGCTTGTTTATTTGCTTCATTATTTAGGCTATAAGAGGAGCTGAGGTGATGACATACGTAGATAATAAATACTAGGTCATCAATGATCCCAGGAAATTCTATTAAAATCACAGAGTGGTTGAGGTAGGAAAGGACTTCTGGAGATCACAGAATCACAGAATTGCCTAGATTGGAAAAGACCTTTAAGATCATCAAGTCCAGTCATTTACCTGACACTGACAAGTCCTTGACTAAGCCATATCCCTAAGCACTATGTCTACACAACTCTTAAATACCTTGAGGGCACCAGACTCCAATACTGCCCTGGGCAACCCGTTCCACTGCCTAATAACCCGTTCGGTAAAGAAATTCTTCCTAATATCCCATCTAAACTTCCCTTGGTGCAACTTGAGGCCATTTCCTCTTGTCCTGTCTCTTGTTACTTGGTTGAAGAGACTGATCTCCACCTCTGTACAACCTCCTTTAAAGTAGTTGAAGAGAGCAATAAGGTTTCCCCTCACTCTCCTTTTCTCCAGGCTAAACCACCCCTGTTTCCTCAGGCACTCCTCAGAAGACATGCTCTAGACCCTTCACCAGCTTCACTGCCCTGTAGTCTAGTCCAACACCCTCCTCAAGCAGGACTGCCTAGAGCTGGTGGCTCAGAACCGTGTCCAGTGGTGGTCTGAGTACCTGCAAGGATGAAGACTCCACAACCTGTACCAGTGCTTGTCCATCCTTGCTGTAAAATGCATTTTTCCTGCATTTAAACAGCATTACCTGTATTTGGATTTGTGCCAGTACCTCTTGTCCTGTCTCTGAGAAGAGCCTGTCTTCTTCTTGCATTCTTGCTGGTCCATGGCTGAGCTGGGTCAGTGCTAAACTTGGGTTGAATCATCATGATGTACCTGCATCAAATTGTTCTCGTAGAGAGGCTTAAAGCATTAGGATACAGCTCTTCTACATTTTTCTAAGACCATATGGGAAGACGGTATTCTTAGTATTTCATTTGATGTAGTTTATTAGTGTTGCATTTTTATGAGTTTTCAGTATTTCAAATTACTATTGCTTATTTGATTAAAAAAGGAAACAAATATTGACTATACTAGAAGAAAAGTAAATTTGTGTTTTGGGGGAAACAGCACCTTCTTATTGCACTTAAGCTCTTCTGGTGTCTTTTAGGAGGTCTTTAACTCAACAAATGAAACTAATACACATTTATGAAACAATGTACTTCTACAGTGTCATTTCTGTTGGCAGAAAAAAAATGATAGCACAAAATGGGCCCTTTATAACAAAGGTCTAAATAATTGCATTGTCATTTACAGATTAATTTACTGTTAAAAATGTACAAGACAAGCAGTTGGTTTTATTTTTCAGCCAGTGGGAGAGAAAGGTATTTTGCTTTTGAGCAGGGAAGAAATACAGCACAGAAAAGAATAAGTCCAGATGTTTACTTCACAACATGGGGAAGACTCTTATTAAGCTTGCCTGCCATGCCAAAGGGTGAGACCATTTTTCTCTGTTAAAACTTATGTAGCCTTCGTGGCTTCAGAACTGGCTACTCGCTGAGCAATGCATGGGAAATCTTCTGTTGCGCAGCAGCAAATGTTTCTGTAAATCCCCACGAACTATGAGCATGGCACACTAGTGTTAGAAACCCAGGCTGGATTACTAACAAGTGTTTGTGTTTGTACTTACTTCACTGCTGAGACATTTCCCTGCAATGTAGAAAATTGTAGCTATCTGAAGTGGGCTGGACTCAGAGTCTGAAAGTGGTTGTTGCCGAAGCTCATGTCGCTTGACGTCTTATGTTTGGCATCTTCTGTGACCTTCAGAAAATCATAATGGCTGGTCAGATTTTTTTGGTGTGGCTCGGTCCCCATGTGTTGCCTGGTCTAGTCGAGACCATGACAGGGAGGTTGGACTAGATGATCTCTAAGGTCCCTTCCAGCCTAGGCCATTCTATGATTCTATGATTATTAACTCTACCACTACTCCGCACCATTGCTCCTAAACTAATAAAACGGGCTGAAAGCTCATTTAGCTATCACAGGGTGACTTGTGGCCTCAAATGATTCAGGATATGTCAGCACTTCCATTGTAAGTCATGGTTTTCAGAATGTAACTGTGCTAAATATGTTCTTTCTGCTCTGAAATGTGATTGACGAGGAATGTTAGCAGCAAATTTAATTTTAATTAATTTGTTTTAACAAGAAGCTCTTCAGAGTGAGAGAGATTGGCTTTGGCTTGAGTTCAAAGCCTGCATGCTTCCCATGAATTGCTGTGTAGCCTGGCCCCAGCTTTCCCAGCATCATCTCTCCTCTGGAAGGCTTTTCGTTATAGTGAAAGGATAAAAAGCTGCTATAAGGGTTTTTCTGCTCTGCATGCTTAAGTTAAGAGCAGCAGCCTTAGTTTTGTCCATACTAAATATCAAATTTGAACCCAGTTTTGTGGAAAATTAACAGTTTTGTCATTAAGACATTTAAAGACAAGGTTTTCTGAATTGACCAGGTCATGTTCTTCACTATAAGAAAAATACTTGTTCACAAAATGGCTCTTCTATCACTCCAGCAGCATTATGAATAAAATTCATGTACTTTTTTCAGAAAAGTAGAAATCGTGGCTTGATTATTACTTCAAGAGGAAAATGGAGAATTAGGTAGAAGATTAGTTTCCAGTATCATGGTCTGATCATTTTAAGCCTGCAGATTTCTGCATGAGCCTTTGTAGAAATAATTTTTTGCTGCCCTAATGGAACATACCTGCCTTGAGGAGGTTACTTCTTGGGAAGAACATGTAGACTCAAGCTTTCAAAGAGTTAAGGTAACAGGAGTTTATCTTCTTCAGTTGTTGTCCTGCAAGAAGTCTGCAGACTTTGCCTGTGGAGGATAATTGCAGTTCTTCTGAGAAGTAAAAATCCCCTCTCTTCAGCAGCTGCAGAATATATGATTAGGTGTCATGGAGCATTGCCTTGGATTATAACTAGTCTGATGGCTGAGCCCGAAAATCTGGTCCTTTAAACTGCCTGCTGTTTGATTTTGCCTCTCTGTCAGAATTTGGGATTACAGCAAATGGCCTCAAAGAGCAGAGATATGAGAAGCAGATTGAAAGCTGCCCTTAAACTTCAAGATGTACTCACCCATGTTCAGTCAGGACTGCATATGCATGTGCGTACGTGCTGAGGGGAGAATGAAAATTTTCTGTTCACAAATAAATGTAAACAAAACTAGGCATTCCATGAGTATCTGCTCATCTGGAGTAGTCGGGGATCTTTCATGAAGAGGACAGCCATGGGTGGGAGTGCTTAAGGGAGTAATACTCAGGAGGCGTGAGTGCGAGGAGAAACTGTATATTCTTTTCTTCCTTTGTTTGAGCACTATTTTTATGCATTTCAGATTTTTCATGGACCCTAATGGTAAAATCAATGTAGATGTGGGCTAGCTGAGGCTTTGCTGGAACTAAGAGAACTCATGCTATCCAACAACAAAGATGAAAAACTCATTTAGAGCTTGGAAATTAAGGGAATTGAGTGACAAGGAGATGCAGTTGGCATTGACAGTGTTCATTTGTACCCTTTTTGTATAAATCACACAGTTTACTGAGATTATCCTGAGCTTCCATTGTATATCTTGTCTTCTTAGGGATTTTTCTTTTTTTTGTTGTTTATTCTTTTTGAAGCATATGAGAGTCGCTGCAAGTAGGTAGGTAGGTAGGAGAAACTGGTGGGATCTGCTGATGCTGTGAGAAGAACTGGTGTGTCATCAAACTCTGGGTGGTTTGTCGTGTTCACATGCTCAGACTTGTCACCAATTTTAAAACTAAAGGGAGGATTCTCATGCAGGTTTGGAGTGGGATGGTTGGTTATCATTTTAATTCCATTGCAAAATGTGCTACTTTCTTGGAGCTTTAGGTCTCTTCTATGACAGAAATATAATTTTTTTTTTTTAGTTTGGGAAGGGGTTTGTTTTGTTTTAAATAGAATGTTGTAAAATGCTTATTATCAGCAACATGGGGTCACTTCCTTAAAAGATAAACTAAAATCTCCTGTTGACTTGCTTTCAATAGTAATACTTGCCTCCTTGGTCTGCGAGGGCTTAAGCTTGATGATGGTGGGTAACGTGTTCTGTTCCTGTAAGTGGGGGCTGAGCAAGTGAATCTGGCATTTCTAGCTTCTGGGTCTTTGATTTTTATGACCTAGTTAGGAATTTTAGCGAACTTCCTTTTATGAGTGCGGTATGTAATACAGAATATTGTTTTATGCAGCTTATTTTCTGAAAGATACCAAATAGAAGAATAGAAAAATTCTTTTCAGTTATAAAAAAAGCAATTCTCACAGGTGAGAAGTATCTACAAAGATGATACAAAAGGTACTTTTTCTATGAGTGTGGAATATTTGTATTTTGACTTGTGTATTTCACCTTTTTATATCAGTGTATTTATCAAGCAGTATTAACTTAGAAAGATGAAGCATTTATCTTACATCTTACAGTTAAAGAAAACAAAATATAAAAGCAATAGGCATCACTTGTTCCATTCGTTATATTCCAGTCCTTCATGAAAAAAGTGCTTCATGAAGAAAATGTTTCAAAAAATGTTTTTAGTCCCAAGGTGGATCTCTCCCTCAGAAAAGGTAAATCTCCATAAATTAAATTGATTTAATATTCAGTCCTTTTTGAACATTTGTCAATTTACTTTGTGCTGAGGTAGTGCACAAATATCTCACCTTTTCAGTCAATAGGCCTTTAACCAAACATATTAACAGATTTCTGTGTTTAATGAGAAATTTTGAACTTCTGTTATGAAGAGTTGACCAATGATTGCTCTTTCAGGTACATTAGCAAAGGAATTGTTTACCCAAATGTCATTTATCAATTGTTTGTAAGCAATGTTTTTTATCACATAACACATTTTCTCTTCTCAAAAGACATGAAAAACTGCTTCAAAATTTTCTGAATGGAGCATTGGTCCAGCTTGTGTTTGGAAATAAAGCTGCTGCCTTTAGAAAGTTTGGAACATTCCCTAATTAATTACTATACTGTCTAACTTCTAACTATAAACTCCTGGACACTAAGTACTTTCACACTGTCAGAGGTGCAGGAGGCAGCATCACAGTAACTCTTGGGCTGGAAAAAAAAAAAGTGCTGTGATCTGACCTGACTTTGTGTGGGTTGTACACACAAATGTCGCGGGAAGGGTCTTGAGGCTAGTTCTTCCCTGGAGCGCAGTGTGGAGGTGGACAGGATGATCAGTGTATTGGAAATACGTATTGTGGTCTTTAGGGTATGGATAGATATAGAGTGTAAAGTGGGAAGCACAGCTTTCTCCTGTATTTCTTTTACAACTGAAAGTCTTATCAGAAGTAAGATGAAGGTGTTTAATTCTCTAAGTTTTGCAAACTAAAGTGTTGCTAAACTTTTCAGCTTATGTTTCCTCCCTTGATTTTTATTTTTTACTTCCCAGTGTTTATTCTCTTTTAAAGAGATGTTTTCTTTACTTGCATTTTGCTCTGCTGTCTGACACGAATTCTGCCTTTTTTTAGCACTGTTTCTGCCTGAATTGGAAAAAAAGAGAAAATTCTCCAACCTTCTTTGCCTGTTTTCCATGTGATATAATGCCCTTTGTGAGAGGCATTGGCAAGGAACTGAAGTGCAGGAAACTGTGAAATACATGAAAATCCTAAAAGCATCATATAAAAAATTGAATGTCTAAATGTATAAAGCTCACACAGCATATCATCCTACTACATATTTAACAGTTTTTCCTGAGCGGTAGGAAGCTAATGTTGGAAAGTTCATGAATATTTTATTCCGTGAGATGAAAAGTAACTGTGTAGCAAACATACAAGACCTACATTTTTGATTTTGTTTATTCCTTTTTTTGTTTTTTTGTTTTCATGTGGGTGAATCAGCCTTTCATCTCCCACAAGCCTTCTAAAATTATTCCCATCGACTTAGTAGTACTCATTTCTGAGGGCACACCTCATCAGCTGGAGGTTCCCTAAGTGAAGAATTGAGCTAAGCAACAGATTGTGACTGTTTCTTTAGTCTTGGGGCAGTTTATGAAGAGTAAAAAAAGAAAAAAAAAGGGAATTCTAAAATGACAATGCTGAATGTCAAAATTAAAATTTAATTTGAACCCTTTCTGCTGCTGGTAACTGTAATGTTCTGTAACCTTCTGAACAGAAGACAGAAGCAGAAACCTGGGATGTTGGCAAGTGGGCTTTTTGACAGAGCAACTAGCTAAAGCCAGACATCCTATCCTGTTGTAGTTTTGCTGAAGAAGGAAGAGAAATATGATATACAGGTAGAAATAATGCCTTTTCTAAGATAAGAGGCATATATGGAAGAAATAGGGAAGGTTTTGACTGCATAAGCCCTTTGTTCAGATGAGAAACAGAAAAAACAGAGATAGTACAGGCTGAGGACAGACCCTGTGAATTTAATTATGTAGAGCACCTAGACAACTCAGAGCAAAGGATGCTTTCTACCTGTGGTGCAGAGTGCACTGTTGTGATGGATCATATTGTGAGGAGGCGAGCCTTAGGCTGGTAAAAATTGCTGACATATGAATTTTCCTTCAAGTCTACAGGTATGTTAAGGAGAATGCATGATCATTTCTGTCTGGGCAATTACTTTGTTGCCATGCTGGAATTTCTTTACTGCTTGTTGACAGGCATCTGTTCAAATTGTTATAATGCAGTTTGAAAATATTGTTTTATGGCTTTTTTTTTTTGACCCTGAGGACTCTTGTGAGCTTCTGTTGCCTTCTGCCCCCCTCATTTGTTGGATTTTTTTAAGCTTTTTCTTCCTCCCTCCCTCCGTTCCTTAATCTGCTTAGTTTACATCTCATTTTTCTGTGTTAATCAGAGAGTTCTCTTTTCCATGGCAAGATGTCAGGAAAGTTAACTGAACATGCCAGTGCAACTTCCCCAGATGTCATATCACATGTGTGGTATCTAGAACAGAAGTAAAGAAATGATCTGTATGCATTGTCACTGGAGACGGCAGAAAGGAAAGCCTTCAGCAGCTGCCAACATTTATTTAGTGCAGATGCTGAAACCAGGCAATCATTCTGCAGCTGCAGTTCTGAGGTGGCCAGGAGATCTTCTGTAAAGGGACAGCAACTGAATAACTGTCTTTTTTCAAAATTGGAAATGCTAGTAATGGGTGAAAAATTCCAAAATGGTTTCTTGGAGCAGAACAGAGATGGAGTAGGACAGCCAAGGGCACCTGAGCAATTAGTGACTGATGGAAGGCGGGGGCAGAAAGTAATGGAAAAGAGACAGTTTACACCAGCTGAAGATTTGTCATAAGCCTGTGGTTATTTCTGTCAATTCTGAAATGTATAATAGTATTCTAAGTGTGTTATCCCTGTAAATCAGAAGAAGATGTAAGGAAAAACACCCAGAAAACACGTACAATATCCATAGCTCCTTATCTGAACCTGTGGATTTAAAACACTGTTTACTTAAGAACACTGTATACTTAAGAAAAGTTCAGGATAGTTTGTGACTTCTATGTAATAAAATGTGTATGTCTACATATACAGCAGTCAGAGAAGAGAAGTCTTTGTCACAGCCTGTTGAAGAGATAATATATTGTTGAACTATATTGAGATCAGGAAACACATTGAGCCTGTTGCCTTTCTTCCAGTTCACGTGGTCTAAAAATAGATTGTACAAATTCATCTGGGCTTACCTCCCTTGAAGGGACTTCTATTTCACAGGTCTATCAAAAAAGATAAGCACTGCACTTAAGAAAGATTTAAAGTTCCTACATATTCCCATTTGCACACTTCCGTTGTTTGGTTGGTTGGTTGGGTTTTTTTTGTGTCCATACCTTTCTTGCAAGCATGATCATGGGGATTAAGTGTTGTGGCATAGTATTACAAGATGTGCTGGAGGTCCCTGAGTCCTTCAGTTTTTCAAGTCCTGATTGCTTTTCTTTTTTGCACTTAAGCTTGAAACTATTGCCAATCTTTCAAGCCTGTAGGCTTTTCTCTCAGCATATGTTTACACCAATAGAGTACGACTATTACTTCATTACATTCATGCCCCCTAATCAACAGTGACTCTAAAGGTAAACCAGATGGAATTTGTTTGCTTATGAATTATACAAAATTGTAGTTTATTAAGCTCCTGCATTTTAATGGACAAATGAGCTAATGGCTCATGTGGGTGGGCTGGGTACTACACAGTGTGTGGCTGCGTAGATGGACTACAATTACTTCAATTCGCTAACTGTGCTTTCAAGTACACCTGTTCTCCATTGTGGTTTTCAGCTGGAAAATCTGCCATCTGGAATCAGATCAGGTTTTGAACAACAAAAAAAAATGAATGGCTATAAATTTAGGTCAAAACACTTTTCTCGGCTAAAAGAATGCACTTTTTCATGGAACTTGATAACAGAAAAAACTATTTGTTGAGAAATATACAGATAATTAGAAAGTAAAGAGTTTCATATTGCATTCTAATAGATGATGAAAGCTGATAATGAGAGAAATATGTGAAGCGTATTGGCACTACTTTAAATCTTGCAGATTGCATTTAATCAGAATTTGATTTGGCTTGAAATGGCTGTTTGTTGAAATTCCATTTTTTATGTTCTGAGAGACAGAATATAAATCTCCAATGACTTTTTTGATTTAAAGGAAATGAACTGGAAAAGATAAGAAGCAGCAGATGACAAGTACATTGTTTTGAGATTGCCTAACTTTATTTACGTTATTCATAGATGGAAGGGGTTTTTTTATAGCTGGACAAAGCTTGATGGAAGATTCTGTAAAAAATCAAGAAAGATTGAAAGGTTTTGAAAGCCACTGCACCAACCCAGTTTCATAAAACTAGCTCAAAAGCACAAGAACCTATATTGCACAGTATGTGGTAGTCTAGAAAAAGGCAATAATTAAGGTGGGAGAATTAATCTTTTACATTGCTTGGAGTTTTCTTGTAAGCATGAAGAGTTTGTGGCCATGTAGGCAACTTACTAGAAAGAATCATAGAATTGTAGAATCATAGAATGGCTTGAGTTGTAAGGGACCTTAAAGCTCATCTAGTCCTAACCCCTGTGCCCAGGGCAGGGTCACTTCCCACTAGGCAAGGTTGCTCAAAGTCTCATCCAGCCTGGCCTTGAACACTTCCAGAGATGAGGCATCCACAGCTTCTCTGGGCAACCTGTTCCAGTGCCTCACCGCTCTCATAGTAAAGAACTTCTTAATGTCTAATCTAAATCTACCCTGCTCTAGTTTTAAACCATTGCCCCTTGTCCTCTCACCCCATGCCCTTGTAAACTGTCCCTACTCAGCTTTCCTGTAGGCCCCCTTCAGGTACCGGAAGGCTGCTATGAGGTCTCTCCAGAGCCTTCTCTTCTCCAGGCTGAACAGATCCAGCTACCTCAGCCTGTCCTCATAGGAGACGTTGTCCAGCCCTTTGATCATTTTTGCGGCCCTCCTTTGGACCTGTTCCAACAGAACCATGTCCTTCTGAACACATTACTCTGGGTAGTGTCTCACCAGAACAGAGTAGAGGGGCAGAATCACCTCCTTTGACCTGCTGGCCCTGCTTCCTTAGATGCAGCCCAGGGCACGGCTGGCTTTTTGGGGTGCCAGCACACACTGCCTGCTCATGTTAAGCGCTTCAACTAATATGTAAAGAGAGATGGGAATAGTACATACTAGCAAGTTAATATTGATCAGTTTTGCAGTTCCTCTTCTATTTTGTGTGGAAGAATCTAAAACTGAAATGATGAGCCAAAGTGTGCCTTTATATACACTAGTGACAGTGCGTTGACCTCGGTGTGCAGAGCTGTAGCAAACACTGAAATGTGGCTTTTAAGAGAGAGCCTGAATGACAAACAGTTCCCTCCTCTGCTAAGGGCAAATGCAGATCCCCTTTCCTGCAGATATCAAAGACGACATTGCAGCTACCTGTGTCTTATCACCAGGATGGAGGTTATTATGACCAAATGATACTAGCCACCAGGAAGAATTATTTATCCATTTATCATCCAGACTGCTTCAGAAAGGTATTTAGCACTAAGATGAAATGCTTTTCTTTGAAATGAAATAAGGATGCCTGCACATTATTTTTTTCCTATGGGACTGGTAAGCTATCGGAGAGGACAAGTAAGCAGCCTCTTGGGGAAAAAAAACTCTGGTAGCTTCCAAAATAGTCAAGGATATCTCTAACACTGCAGTCACTACTTTGTGGTGATTACTGTTTCATTTTGCTATTTTTATGCCAGGTAGAATGATTTTAGGTGTTGATTTTGGTGGTTTGAAAACATATTTCTTTTCCCCCCTTTCAAAAGAGGAGTGTTTGACCGCCGATACTGCGTGATGCATAAATGATGAGCACTGATGACAGCTGCTTACTCACATTTGTCATCATTATGTAAACCACTGTCTGTCAGAAGTGGACTGAATAAAAGGAGCTCTGCTGAGTATCAACCTCAAGGCTAGACTGAGCTATGGTGGGGCTGGAAAGATTGTCTGGATGTAGACTCAACTTCTTTCTTTTGTCTTTTTTGCAGTGATTGGCTTTCAGATAGAATAGATATGGTACCATGCTCCCAAATAAATAAATGAAGAACTAAGCTAATGATGCAATGTTTTTCAAACATTGCCACTGACCACTGTGGCTTTTCTGTCACTTTCACTGCAAACGACAGTGCTGTATTTCGGGGAAAAGTTGGACTGCCTGATTATTTCTTTTCCAACAACAGAGATCTAAAATCCTGTAACCAACAGACTTGGAAATAACTGATGAAAGACTACTATGGCTGGAATAGAAGGAAAAGAGTAATAACTAATCTGAAGCAGGACATCAGAACTGTTTCTTGCTTTACAGCATAGCATAATTTAGAAACATTTTTCTGAAGATACAGTATATTTGTCCAGTTAGTAAGACATAGTGTTTGAGAAAATTCTTGTCAAATATATAAAAAAATCCCAATGATAGGTACAAATTTCTGTACAACCTCTTAGCTGTTCAATACTTTTTTGCAAGTTTATCTTCTTATTTTTATGTTACAGCTAAGTTAGCACTAGTCTGAACCCAGCAAAGTAATATTCCACATTGACCAGTATACATTAATACTGTAGTGATCTCCAGCTGAGACAGCTCCTACGCCAGGCCTGTTCATAGGCTTTACATTGCTATAATGTTCAAAATTTTCAGTCAGAATTACTGATAGACTGTGAGTCTTGATTAAAGAAATAATCTTGTAACTTCCATTTCTTTTTAATTTTCCTTAAGTCCTGTAAATCAGAGAGTCATCACAGAATGATGACGCCTGCCTCAATTATGTAGTGCCATGCATGAACAGGGCAGGAGACAAGTGATGGTGAAGTTTTGAGTACTCTGGATGTTTGCCTCTCTGTGTTGGCAGTGATGCAATGTGATACATCCTGCTCTTGATCATAGGCCATTTAAAATATGATTAGTACATTTAGTCAAAACTTAAATATAAATAGAAAATAACCGTCCATATAAAAATATTTGTTGTGTGTGATTTTTCCCCTGGAGTAATAAATTAGATAGTAAGAGGTTTCATGCAGTTTTGTGATGTTTATTAGCTGCTGTGGCACACTGTACTTTAGAAAAAAATTAACTCTGTTCAATTTTATGAGGCAATAGAAGAACCTTTATTTGAACAATTTATGGCCAGGTGTCCCAGATGACAGGTGCAGGAAGCAGAAATTTTAATTTTTAATGTGTCTTTAGCCCTACTTCATCAAATACTCAACAGATTGGAATGAGAAATATTTTTCATTGCAGTGTAGGCTTGATCTCAGTTATCTGAGGCTGCAGATTTTTCATTAAGGAGTTTGTAAGTACAAGAACAGCAGTGTGGGCTCTGTAGAGTTGTCCCTCTGGAGGAGAACTGAATGAGTGTTTTGTTATGGTGCCCACGATCAGGTAGTTCCCAGTACAAACACACAGCACTTCAGTCTGTACACTGTGGTCAGTTCTGTCCCACACACCACAAAACAGCTATAGTTCCCCCCACCCCGCTTGGACTCCTCCTTAACTTTCACTCCATTTTTAACAGCGACATAAAGTCTTCCCTGTTGACTCCTATTTATGTTTTGCTGCCAGGCCCTTCTTCTCATTCTCCTTAATCCACCTAGAAAATCTAATTTTTCTATATTTTGCCTTTGCTTTGAGGCAGAAGGCTAGAAGTCAGCTATGTTTTCTTTTACTATACTTTCTACAAACTTCTTTTACCTCTTTCCAAACTCAGGAAGCCAGCTTCAAGTGCAAAGGCTGCCTGTATTTTTGTCTGTCGGTGACTTGACACTGACATTAACTGATCTACACCATCATAGTGGGTGCAATGCATTTTTAAGTTTTCTGTGGCTATTGTGTTTATATTGTAATGCCTGTACTTTGTAGTCTTTTTGGATGTGTTCCTTTGAGACTTAAGTTCAAGCTCAAATTCTGTCCTGTGTTTGCTTATTTAGTTTGTTTCAAGGGATGTACTTCTCTTATCTTGAGATGAGAAAAGAGCCAAACTCCTGGTGGTTTTCCCTGGTTGGCACTGTGTTTGTCTGCTTCATGGAGAACCTTCAGCCAAAACATAAGCATGACGATTCAGACCTTTTAAGATCTTCATAAAGTGTCCAGAGTATTTCTAGCCTGCTCAAACCCTTTTTCCTTTTTTCCTTTTAAGATAAAAAGGTGGAAGAAACACTGAGAGAGATGTGTGAACCATTTGTGGTCTGCTAATGTAGTTAGCTGTCCTTGTGTGTCAAATATGCAGCTGATTTTTGTCCCATTTATAATTGGGAAAAACATATTTCCTGTACTTTTCCAGTATTTAAAATCAGCCAATAGTGTTTGTTCTGTTCCAAGACTTACACTGGAACAGCTTCTTCTTTTATGTTGAGTTTGTTTTCTTCTTATTCTTTTCCCGCTTGATTTTCACCTGTGTACTGATTGATAGGGTTCGTTAAATCTTTTGTAACATGCCACATTTGGTCTGATTCTAAGAAATTCTTAATCGTGCATTTGCTGCTGAGATAAAATAAGCAAGGGGAAAAATGGAAAACCGCTTTGTGGAAATGAACCTTATTACAGCTTTGAGGAAATGACACTGTAATTAGTGCTGAGGCAGATATTTTATTCAAATCCCTTCTCTTCAGCTGTGCATAGCATATTGAAAATAATGTTGTGGTAATTTATTATATTTAAACTCTTTAATGGACAGTGTGTGGAGAGAATTTGTACTTACTTAAGAAAGAGAAAATAGGGTATTTCTGCTTCATATATTCAGATTTCTATGGACTTTCGCACAAAGTAACTTGGAAACTGTCTTTAAGCTTCAATTTTGTGTCAAATTCTATATTTACTATTTCCATGGATGTTCCTGTATAGTGGAATTCAGAAAATTGAAGTTTGGATTCTGACATTAGTACGTATGATGTTCTCTAATGGTTAATAGTTTTCTTTTGCAAGTGGAAAGGGAGCAAAAAAAGAACATAAGTAAATATGAGCATACTTGCTCTCCTTTCCCTCCATCTCAGCCATGATATGTATTACTGACCTGGAAAAGTCAAGAGATCGGACATTTTTATTTAGTTTGCCAGCATGGGAATACTTGGAAGTAAGAGTTGCTGTCATCTTTCTTTCCTTTGCAATTCAGTTCCAAGAAGACAATTATGTGTCAGTTTTCATTCTCACAGCTTCTGCATCCCTCTCTTAAAACCAGCAATACATATTTTTCAATTAGGAAAAAAAAAAGTGGAATAGACAGACAAAATCTAGGAGATTTGAAGACTGACCCAGACATGTTCCATAATTACCTCATTACCTTGCTCTGGTTGACAATACCTCGATTTTTTCAGTCTTTTCTTGTTGCAGCCTTTTTTAAGGACTTCTTTTCATTCACCACCAAAGATGATAGGTACTCTGAACACAGAGAATCAGTTAAGTTTCTCTGACCACAGGGAGAATCAAAGAAAACCATAGCTGTAACCTGCAGTTATATTGCCTGTTGTTTTTCATTACAAATCCCTTTTTTTTCAGTTGCTTCTATTTTTATCAAAATCACTGCATATCAGTATGTACTAAACTTATTTACAGTGCACAGAAGGGGAAGTTTATCAAGCAGATCCCTTTCCCTAGCAAAGTAGAACTGTATTGTAAAAGGTTTGCTTAAACGAAGAGGAAGTTATATGCATGAAATACAACAAATTTCATGTATACACACAAAAGTTACACAATATTTGTAAAGATGCAAATATAAACCTTTGAAGAATCTATTTTTTTTGTAAGAAGTGTGAATTTTGTGATGGTATGTAAGAAGTTGTTATATTTAGACAGGAAAAGTAATGAATATTATTTTCAATGTCCTTTGTTGGTGTAGGATCAGGGTTCCAGCTATGGAAAGCATATAACTAGTGATGTGAAACCCTCTTTAAAGTGGCTTGTAAAAGCTGCCTAAGCAGATAAGTGATATCTCCTATTAAGTCTGAAATCCTTTGATACAAGCCACGTAACCAAAATTCTTTCAGGTGAGAAGGGTGACTTTCTGCCTTGTCTCCTGAATCCATACAAAGAGTTCAACCATGATTGTTCAGCTGTGAAAATTCATGGTATAATATCAAGTAGTGTAGGTACAATAGGGAAACAACCTTTTCTTCCTATGACAAACTTTTATTTTTTCTAATGTATTTTTGTTAACAGCAGGAAAAACAGTGAAACAAACCTTAAAATACTACACAACTAAAGATAACAACTATGAGGAACACGTTCCTAACAAATCTACACTCTGCTTCAGCTTTAATTCCCTCTTGCAAGAAATATTTTCACAGATGTTTTTCAAGGAGAGCTTCCCCAGTATGGGTGGTGAGCTGGAGACAAAGGCTGATCACATACCTAAGTGGCAACTCTTAACAAGCTCAGATTAGTGAGTGGGTGAGCTCTAGTCATCATCTCGATCTGTAAAATGAAATTTGTTGGAGCTCAACAGGTTGCTCTAAAAAAGGCTATGCAGAGCAGCAGATAACTTCTTTTCAATTTTCAGTGTTGGAGATGCACTGAGATTTCTCAGATCATTCAGAGATAACTATTAATAGCACTGTGCGCACAGAAGGTCTATGGTGCTTCAAAGGGATGCGCGAAGCCTAGAGGGATGCTCAGGCTTACTGCTGTGTGTGATTGCAGAAGAAAGTTATGAGGCTTGCACACTTCAAAAGTCAGGGCATGCGAAAGTTCAGGCAGACCACGCAAATTCACCTCCCCCCTTCTGCTTTTTCATTACAGAGCATATAATTGCTCACTCAGTTTCATTTCTTCAGGGCATTTCCTTTAGCTGTTAAGAGATGTAATGATGTAAGTATGAATGAAGTTCTTAAATCCTATTTATTAGTATTGAGCTTTTTAGCCAAATAAAAGTGCAAGCTTTTTGTTTTATTGCTGCTGCTTTACTTTTACAATCCGTGCCCTTTTTGACCATGACCTTCTCTACTAAAGATCTGTCTTGTCTATCAAAGCAAGCCTCTGTTCTGAAATACCTATGTGGATCATAACTTACTGTGTTTTGGTCTACGGGGTAGAATTTTTACACACTGCTGTAGCTGATGGGAAAATTACACATGAATAGTACCCTGTCTGCCTGTATTTAAATATAATCTATTAAAAAATTTATTTCTATACAGAAAAGAAATGTATTTCTTTGAAAACATAGGGCTGAGTTTTAGGGATGGAGTCTTATCTTCACGTGTCATGGTCCTCCAGTGCAACAAAATGACTCTGGCATGATGCAGACACTTGTGGGATTAAACTCAGCATAGCTGAAGCCCTCTCTGGAGTGTATGAGGTGAGGTGAAAATATACTGATCAGGACTGTTACAGGTTTAAGTTCATGACTATCAGCTTTCTCATTGTGTTACGGAGGCTGAGGTACATGTAGCAGTTAGAGCAGCTGTGTTCTGCAATGGCTGATGTAATATGCCCTTTAATTGGTATAGGGTTCTAGCAAGGCTGCAGTGAAGCCTTTGCCTTGATAGTATTGTTGTTGTTCTTCTTAATAGATAATAACCTGGTTTCTGTGTTTTCAGAGAGAACAACCAGCCTTATTTAGTATAAGCACTAATCTTTGCCTTTGGTTTCAGTGGTGCCAGTCCACATGTAAAAGCCTTCTGGATTTGAAGACTGAGGTGTCTTTTCTCTAACCAGATAAAATTAATCCATTATTAAATGTGACCTCACAAAGAGGGAATGTGCTGCACTTCCTATATTAATATAGAGTCAAGCTTCAAATAAGTGCTTTTGGATATTTACACTTCTTGCAGAGTACTTTATATAAAGGGAAAGGCAATGAAATGATAAAAAATATTAGTGTAAAGAATTTTTATGATAAGGTGAAATAGTTTAAACAAATTTAGTGAAATGAATAGATTTTAGACACAAGTGGCAGGTGAAATTTCATAGATTTGACATATGCTAATTGTCTCCAAAACTAGCTATTGCTGACTAACCAGTTAGTAAAGACATCTAGTAGTGTCAAATCCGCAAATATGAGCTATATTAAAATACTTCAATTTATGTTCATTACGTATTCTTTTCCTCTGCACATTGAGTCAATTTACCTCCAATGTCTTTATCACTGAACTATCAGGTTTTGATGACACTACTGCACTGTCAGGCTCATTTTTTTTTCATCAGATAGTTGTGTTGGTTTTTTTCCTGTCTCCCAAACCAGAGAAATACTAAAGCAAGTGATGAACTGGAATATTAACAGTGAATAAGGCAGAGCATTTTGAAAATGATGGAATTTTATTTTGTGAAAATATTTTAGAGGAGAAAGGAAAAGGCTCATAATTAAAGCAAAGAAATAAGAGTTAGGCATGGTTTTTATTTCTAACTATGGCAGAAGCTTTAGGAAATCATGTAACTTTTTTGCATGTCTTTTTTTTCATGTCTGTAAAATGACATGATAAAGGTATACAGGAAAGCTAAGCTCATTCAGGGCTGCAAAGTGCTTAGAGACGTGGATGTGTAAGATGGAAACAACTGCAACTTATTTCAATATGAGAATTTACCTTATTAAAATTAACTTGATTACTATGCTAATTAATTTTTAAATCTAGGGCATAAAGCACACTATTGAGTAGCTCATGTGCATCAGAGTAATAACTTATGAAAGAGGGAGAAGAGCTAGAAATTAATCTCTTTTTCATGTCATACAACAGAGATTACTTTGATAATCTTTGTTTAGTTTATTCCAACTCTCAAATTATTTTGAATTTCTGTTAGGAATATGCAACAACAATAATTCTCAGGCATTGTCTAAAGAAAAGATCATACATTTTCAAATAAAGCAAAATCTGGAAACCCTGATTACTCAAATTCAAAAAGATTATCAGAAAACTTGCACAGGATTTTGATGGATAGTCTGTCCTGTCCCTTCCTGGCCATCCTTCTTATTTGATACATTGAATGCTTTTGGAGTTCTCCAGAGGTCCTGATGTTTGGGGATCTGAAGTTCTTTAGAGGTACTTTGGTTGAGATGGTTGAAACAAAGTGTTTGGCTTTGAAATTCGAATTATTTTCACATTACAGTGTGAGATGGAAAGTAAATATTCTTCAAAAGAACTGTCTTCAACCAAATATTTTTTCTACTGAAAAACAACTTTGTTTTAAAATACCCATCCCATTAAGACTGAACTTACTATTGTTTTTTATTTACTCTGGATTGGAACATCTATTGTACCATGGTGAAATATTTAAGAGCCGGTCTGTGCAAGCGAAGAAAACATCTAAAAATAAGTGAATAATGAATTAATGAGATGCATGTTACTAGCTAAAGTGTCTCTAAGGGTTTATTGCCTTAGTGAAAGGAAACCGAAATGCTGTGTATATTTTCCTGGTGGAAAATCAGCCAGTAGGAAGATACTGTCTTTGCCATGAGTAACCTTGGCGGGAACATATAGAAAGGAGAAAAATCTGAAGCCAAATCAGTTCTTAATCTAGGAAAACCCCCTGAAAGTATCAGGATTAACCTTTTCTGAATTAAATGATAAGCTTTTATTGAGTTAGGCAAGTACTATATATTTTAAAATTGTATCCCTGATACATAGTTTATTATAGTTACTAATTTTGCTATGCTAAGAAATACAGATACGTAAAGCAGGTGAAAGGAGGGGGCAATTTGAGATCCAGAAGGAAACCCTTCTAATATTTCTTTTCAAGTCTGCAAAAACCTGAGGCACTTGATTGCAAAGTAATATATAACAGGAAGGAATGAGCAATGTTTCAAAGTGCAGGCTTTCTGAATACAAAATACCTGTGTAGATTTCAAGAAGATGAAGTAACCAAATGGGTTCCACCTTTTGATAACGTGCCTTTATAGGAAAAAGGAAGCCTCCTTCATCACTGACAGTAACTTTTGATGAGTTTTAGGTCATATGATTCACACCCCTTACGATGTATAGAATAGGAAAGAATCTGTACAGTGAACTGGCCCAGCCTCGTGGTGATAAGCAAGGTGAATTGTGCCAATCTTTTTGTCTTTATATGTAAAAAGAAGATGTGATTTTGAATGTCAGATCTAGAGTTTTGAGCTAGTATTCTCAGTCCTTCACAAGTTTACCGTGTCTCAACATTGTCAACTCTTAAAAGAAAAAATTTTAAAGTATATCTGAAGTTTTTCCCTAGCCATTTGTTTTATTAACATCTTACATGTTTTGCTTCTTGGTTCTTAGTTTTTACATTGCGACTTCAAAAGCTATTTCAGTGTACTAGCCAGATAGAGCAATTGCTTAATAAATGCAAAAAGTTGTCTTATCAGAGCTAAGTTGCTTGCTGCAACTAAGAAAGAATCAAATATTCACATTGTAATAGGCTAACGATGGTGGTTTATGGCGCAGTAGCTCTTTGTCTCTTTTCCTTCAATGCTTAAAACTGTAGATGTTTACATGAAAAATAGTTGGACTAAATTATTAACTATCTTCTTCAGTCTTCAGAGCTAACTATGCAAATGAGGGAAATGTCTTAAAAACTTATACTCGAAGAATTTTAATTACCTAAACGCCTTGCTTTAAAAATGTCTTTTTCTGTGCTGTTTAGTAGTGACTTGAAATTTGGAAAAGAATCAGAAGAACTACTATTCGCACATAAAGGCCTTTGTCTTCACATAAAGGCCTTTGTCTGACTAGAACAGTTTCTATTAGCTAGTAATATGTAGTTTCTTATACCAAATTTATTTTGAAAACGGTGGCTTAGGAAGAAAATTATGCAAATTAAAATACTTTGTATGTCATTAAAAACGGTAGTTCTGAAGTGTAGGTGAAACCACACAGAGTTTTTATTGTGCTGCATAAACTAAAGAAGTATCCAGTCAGAAAGATTTGAAAAACCGTATGCACTCCTAGTATGCATATGCATGGAATGTTACCTGAATGACAATCTAAACTGATAGGAAGTTGCCTATAGCCATATTTTTTGATATATCTCAGAAAAAAATCATAAGAAATCCATCAGGGGAAGATTTTAAGCCTTCTCATAAAGTTTTTTTTTTCTTTTCTTCCCCGCCAATTAAAGACAAAAAGTAAGAGAGGCCGATATTTGGGTGACAGCTATTGGAAATAGAATACAAGGATTTTTTATGAATGGGAGTGGGATTATTCTTAGCAATTTATGTCAGACTTACAAAACATCTTAACATCTTTTGCCTAGTCATCCAGAACTATAATAACAGGATCACACTGAGCTTGAAAGACAACTGGACTTTCAATTATCTGTCTTCCTTTTTGTTCCTAATAGATTGAACATGACCCTAGCTCAATATACAGGGTAATTGCCTGTACTGGAGACCCAAAGATTTCATTGTGTTTCCATTATCTTCATGGGGAAACTTCATTTGTCTGGCTTGTTAAAGTTCCATCAACTTGGCTTCTAGCAAGAGTTACCAGCTCTCCTGGGTTCTCCAGGGTGGAGATTCACCTTAGAAAATAAAACTGAAATACATACTGAATTGTTTACAGGGCCTCTGAAGCCCATGAAACCTTTCAGAAAAAACTTCCCTGAGAAAGTCTTCCGATTTAATAGGGTCCCAACAGAGTCCCATACATGACCTGGTTTAGTTGTGCTTAACCACTAAGACAAAAATGAACAAGCTTAGTAAAACAATGTTTAGTCAGGTAGATCAAAGTCTGAAGAACCTTACTGATTGTAATCACGCTTCCCAGAAAACAAAGTAAGCTGACTTTTGTCCTTAAGACTTTCTGATAGTTTGTGTTCTACCCTGATTGCAACTTCCAGGAGTTCTCCCTGAAGCTCTACACTTGTTTATTTGGCGGAGGCAGGTATGTTCATTGGAATATTGCATGTATAAAACTCTTGTAAATCTCTTCATGATAGCGGTAGAGTGTTCCGATGATGATGATTCACATACACACAGGTTAGAAACATAATTAAGAAAAGCTGAAATTTCTCTTGTAGATTTTTAACTCCTTATTTCTCTTTTACATGGCTTGTGGTTAGAGACTATAGAAAATTGCTTTCTAGAGTGTTACAAGTTGTGTAACATTCTGTGTGTAGGTCACTGATGGATGTTACTCTTTGTCCTTGGCCTGTTAAGTGCTGATCCCAGTTAGCAATATGTGAGTGACAGCGTGGTACAGATTTTGAATAACTAAGTACACCATTCTTTTTGCCTAGCCTAATCCATTTAAGTATTGTCTCTGCTTGCTGCAGGGGGGTTGAACTAGATGAAAGTTTCTTCCAACACATTCAATGATTCTGTGTTTATTTGTCTGCATTTAGCTAGTGTCTGCACTCTTACTGCATCAGTGAAAAGAGTTACCATAGAATAAGATAGATCACTCTCCTGAGATACCCATCTTTCTCTGAAGACTGTAGAAAAGTAATTATACTCTTTGTTCCTCATCCAGTGTGTTGCTTTCCTGAAGACATATCTGGTTAAGAGTGATATTTAGCAGAAGTATTTGTATTTTTCCCAACTCCTTGAATTTTTTTCCTGTATTATGCGCAACCAGTCCATACTCAAACAGCCGAGGGGATATGTTAGCCCTACCTGGATTTATACTGTGAAAAATATAAACTTAGTGTATCTGCTTTCCTCCTTTGGTCCTGATTTGTGCTTGATTGTTGTGATACTTTGGGCACTTCAGACCCAAATCCATCCTGCCCCCAGTGTAGCCATACATGCACATCTGTCCAGGCTAGAAGGTCTGCTACATGCATGATTCAGCTGGAAGAACTCAGTGTATTTTCCACGAGTTATAGAACCTGCTCTTTCAAAATGAAGCCTATCTGCAGCAAGCAGGCTTTTTTCATTGCTCCTCAACTGCCTGTTGTTCGCATCACTTATCTGCTAGATCTTCAGCTATCTGCTAGTCATTCCAGCCTCTGCTAACCCCTTCTTCAGGCACTTGACTTTGTCTTTGTTTAACACTGTTTATTTGCTGTCTCTTCTCCTCTTGTAACTTCATGGTTCACATCATGTATAGCATTACAAACATGTTACAGATCATGGGTAGTCCACAGTGCTACTGCACTTCTGGGTATTGCAAAAAACAAATCCCCAAATCCTTGATTTTCTTTTTGTTCATTTTTAGTGCCTTTTCCTGTATCAAGAGCCTTTCAGCAGGTTTACTGTTTCTTTTTCTTGATGAGGACAAGAAACTCTTTAAAAAAAGATATGAATGTTAGGATTCTGGAGAAACTGAAATTACTGCTGCAGAGGAAAAATGAGTTTTACATGCTGGGAGTATGATAATTTCAGCTATGGGCAAGACAAATCTTCCTGGTGAGCTGGGTGGGTGCCCCAAGCTATGTCAAGGTTGAACAATTTCTCTGCCTGAAGAGATCCTAGATCTGCCAGATCCTCCCAGGGCTCCCAGCTTTGCATCCTCCCAGCTTTCATTCTTGGGGAAACATTCTGGAGGAGGGAAGAGGAAACTGTTGTGTATCTGAGTCTTGATGACAGCACAGTTTTAGGACAAGCAAAACCAAATTCCTGGACCCATGACCGATAAATACTCCCAACTCAGCCACAGCTCTAATGTGCAGGAGCCTTTTTATCAGATGGAGAATTCTTCTTCTTTATTGCACCATTAAACCCACAGGTCCAACTATATTTTTTACTAGATTTTCTTTTCTTCTGAAAGAAGTTTTAGGATTTACTTTTAAGAAACTTTTCTGAAGGCTGATATTTAACCAAACTGAAGTCCACTGAGAAAAGGGATAACTGAGTGCTCTCTTGAAGTCCCTTAAGCAAATGTTAATTGTCTGCACTTGATAAGGACAGTAAGTGCTGGAGGGGAGATGCTGCCTGCAACCCATGTGGCAACAAACCTAAGATTGACTAGAACACAAGGGAGGTAACCCTTGGCTAAAGTTAGGCTCAAAGTGAGACGTTGCCTGTGAAAATCTGACCTTAAAGCAAAAACACATGATGGTTGGGGATTTCTGCTAGCTAGAAAATCTTTCTAATAAGAAAATAAGGACTGGCAGGATAGTGCTACTTTTAGCAGGAATTCTGCTCCAAGGCTCATGCTTGAGATATACATGGAAGTTGTGACTTTCACTCTCTTCCGTAGATTTTATTTTATTGTAAATATTATGTGTGAATAACCATTTCAGTGTTTCTGAGGCTGTCTGCCATGCCAAATATTTAGTTCACCATCAGATAAGCCTATAGAATGTGTAAATTCCAAGATACGGATTTCTCACATCTAAATATCTAAACGTTGATACTGAATTGAGAAGACCTGTAAAAATATAAGAATGAAGTCTTCATAATTTGCATTTCAACTGCTTTTGTTCCTAGGAAGACCTGTGTCCTTCTCTACAGGCTCATCCGGTCTCGGGTCTTTTGAAAAGTAATTGGTGTTTCAGAGTGGAGTTCTAGTGCAAACCCAGGTACCAGTCAGACAGCCCGAACAGACGTAGGATTTGATGCAGCAGAAATATGTAAAATCAATTTGGGAAAATAGTTGAATGACAGTTTTACTCAGAGTCTGTGAAAATGCCTGCTTTGCCTGTGATGTTCTTCCTGATGGGTAGGAGACATTATCAACATGAAGTTTCCATGGGTCCAGCTAGTCATTAGCCAAGGAGAAAAACCATTAGGCAAATACACAGAGTCTGAGTAATCCAAGTTGAGTTTAGTGACAGTGTTTCTACTCACTAGGCAAAATTACTCCTTGGCAAAAAACTGCAGGAGTTAGCAGATAATTTCCTCCCCTCACCCCAGTCTAAAACAGGAATAAGGCAGGAGCTTGAACAATTTCATTTGTTAACAAGTATTTTCGGTTTCTTTTTTGAAACAGACATGCAGTGTATCCAACGCAAAACTAGATTACGTTTCTATTTACTTCCCCTCTTCAGGGTGACACAAGAAAAAAATAACTGACCTTCAGTCATTTATTTGGAGTTTAATAAATCAATGTGTAAACCCTTCCATGCTTACCTACTGATTTTGAGCATTTCATCCTGAATCATGATGCACAATGTTGCATATGTTCCTGTCTGCATTGGGCACACTAAAGGAATAAAGTTAAAAGTTTCAATAGATTAATTCTTAAAATATCTATTGATTTTTTTCTTTAAAGTCACATGAAGCAGAGCAGCTTCCTGATGAAAGCTAGTTACCTAGAAGAAGAAGTTGAACTTGGAGAAGTTCAGGGACAGCACTGATGTTTGTGGCATGGGTCTAAATGGCAAGTAGAACTCACAAAAAATTTACAAAAAGTAAAAGGAAAAAAGTTGTAACCTTAGAGTAAAGGTTGCACATGAGCATCTCTTAACAACACAGTCCATAAAGGTAAGGAAGCTAATGTCAATATCAGGATCCAAAGTGCCTATCACTGAGATGTCATGGCTGTGTAAAGTAGTTCCAAGGGCAGGTTAAAAGGCAAAATAGTGCCTGTCTTTATTACTTTGTGGCAGGAGAATTGTGGAATTACTCTCCTTGTTGCTCTCATCTGGTCCCGTCTGGAACACTGCAAGGCCCCAGAAGGTCCATCTGCTGGAAGATGAAAGGAAATGCTAATATGAGTGGTTTTTTGGAGGTTTTTATCCATATAATGCTCAGTTCCTTCTAGTAGGCATGTTGCTTGGTGGTTGCTCATATTTGTTCTGCATTTTCCTTTGAGGAGGTGTAGAAGAACCTCTGCAGCTGATGAAGTTAAACAACCCTGGACCTAGATCGTGCTTTTTCCTTTCCAGAGTTTCTGTGGGAGTGAGTTTATCTGAGAGGTTTTCCCCTGGAGCCTCTTCAGTTTGTTCCCTCATGTCTGCTTCTTTTTGCACTTGACTTTATATATCTTTCATGTACAGAAGAGGAAGTCTCTAGCAAAATTCCAATTTCTCCTGGCTTTTCTCTATACAACTGCATATGTCAAACAGTTTATGTGTTCCAGGATCATTATCTCATGCCCACGTGGGCTGCAATGGTTGAAGAAAATCTTTACTTTGGGCTGAGATGCTGCACCTCTTTAGATTGCTTATTTTTCTCCATTGTCTTTAAAGGGAACCTAGTTTTAGGTGTCTGTGGTACATTAATGTCTGCATAATGCTGTGTATGCTAGTTGTCTTCTTTTTGGATTCCATATAAAATAGCCCAGTGATCCAGAGAAATTGGGAAATCAGCCATAAGAATAAAGGAGAGAATAGTTTTTCCAGATTTGCTATTCTAGTATCATTTGATTGGTGAGGTCTAAGGATGAAAAGGGAGCACTAGTTGGCAGGACCTGTTGATTAAATGCTATGGTAGAGCACTATGCAAAGTCTTGCTTTACCTGACTACAGAGAAAGCTGGCTTTTATGTAACTGGGAGGAAGGCAAGTGTATAAAGAGCTTTGAGGAATCTGTTTTCAGAATGAGTATGGGGAACTCAAATTCTCCTTTTTGTGTGTGTTAGCTGACTGAAACTTGAAGGAACATTGTCCTTATCAATGAGTGAACGATTGTGTGTGTATTTATATATAAATTCTATATGACGCACATATTTATATTTAGAACACCTAAATTTTAATGTATATACTTTCATCTGTGTTTTTAATGTATGTATATATTTTAGAGAATCAGCTACCATGTAACTGTTTTATTTTCACAAAATCCATGCAGTCTACTTCCATTCTGCATGAGTAATAAATATTATGTACCTTTTAAGCACACAGCTACGGGGCTTAACAGATTAATTGCTGTAATGTCAAATGACTCCACTGTCCCTGAAGATCATGGTCTGTAAAAATTGCAGCTAATTAAGGCTCATTGGCTAACCAAATTGATGCAAGTATAAATAACTATACACAAAGCTATAGTCTTATAATGAATTAATTAAATAGCACTTTCACTAAGCTTATTCAGAAATTGCTTCCATGCTTTCATCAAAGAGATAGCTATATTCTTCATCTAAAATTTTGAAGCAATTAAGCCATTACTGATTTCGTGGATTCAAATTATGTTAGAAATTCTCTGAGGCTGGGACTTGTCGTTTCAGTGTTTGTGAAGTTCTGTTGTCATTGCAATTGAATGTTTTGGTACTACCACAACTGAGTTAATAACAGTAGATAGGAATCTTTTATTTTCATGTATTTAGGATGTGCATCAAATAATTTGTGGAGAGTTCTACTGTCTTCCTTCTGAATATGACAAATGTTATCAGCGCTTTCTTAAAAATTGGCCGTTTCCTCTTTTTAGTTCCACATGTAGTTTGCTAGCATAGCATGTTAATTTGCATCTTCCTGTGTAACAGAAGGGGTTGTAAAACTGTAAGATTCATATATTTACTTATTTCTGAAGAAATGTCACTTTCATATAGACTTATTTTTCTTCCTTAGGTGAAATATTTCATACTTATCAAAGAAATTAAAAACCCTTTTAAATGCAAGGACAGTGTATATTAAAAAACAAGCACACAAAAATGAGTTAAAGCCTAGAAATCATTTAGGTAATGATTTTGGTTTACATGTCTTTGTATTTGAATGAGTCCTGGTAGCTATGAAGAGGAAGAACTTGATGTTTAGGCAGTTGAATTGTAGGTTCTGAAGTCTTCTGTACTGAACTGGTGGCAATTCATGCCTGTTTAGAGGAACTGATAACTGCAGTATTTATGAGTATGTACAAGGCCTTATTGTCTGCTTAGCAGCAGTCAAATAACAAAATGAAAAGATGTCTCTCCAAAGTTGCTTAAAAAGAGCTCAAGAAGAGGGGGAAGTGACTTATTAAGCATAAGTAATGCTGCACAAATTACCTATGTTTTCAGCATAGATTCAAATCTGCATGGTAAGGTGATGCAATTCTTGTTCTGAATAAAGCAAACCTGTTCCTGATTGCATCCCGTCTGTGATACATTCCTAGTGCTAGGGCTTGCCATAATCTCTGTGGCATGTGCATGTTTCAGAGAACTGCAGGCATCTGGGTTTTTTTCAGGCATCCGGTTTTTTTTCAGGCATCCAGGTAACCTTTTGAGGTCATTTGGGGATGTGGAGAGGGGAGGCAAAAACTGCCTCCAGACATTGTTGTGGGGCTGCAGAGGATCAGGAACCTTGCAGAAATTAATTGCTGCTCGCCTCAGCAGCTCATACGTTTCTAAGGGGCTCAGTGAAGGTTTTCTAAGCCTCCTTCACCTCAGCCTCTGCAGTCCAGGAGGCAAGGTGACATCTGGGGATTGAGTCTCCTGACACAAACCCCAGTCATTCTCTCCAGCTGGGTGACTTTTCCTAGTTGCTGATGCAGGCCTGTGATTAAAAGGCATTAGCTCAGAACGTATAGTTCTAGAGGTTTGTCTAATGCAATTTGTAAAATGCATAATCATCCCTGTCTCACTTATCTAATCTGGGCAGAAAATAACTCAGGTTATGAAATTTGCAAGAGTCTTGTGGCCACAACGTTTTGAAAATAAAAATGCTTGATGATTGTTTATGCTTTTGTTCTCCTTTATGCAAATTGGCTGATGATAAATGAATGCAGTATTTTTTTCAGTAGGCAAACTGAAAATGTGTAAGATGTGAAAACCTATACCCTGCATAAGCCTAGCTCATCAGTAAACTTGACTGAATGTTCATATCTTTGGTCTCTTTTCTGCAGTTTAGCATGAGGAATGGCAGTATTTTTTACTGCTGAAATAAATCTGTCACAACCTAATCATATTGTGTCAAACATACTGTTAAAGTAGTGTTAGCAGTACTTTGGATGTGGGCGCTTATATAGAAATTCCCACCTCTACCTTTCAGTGCATTTTACATCCGAGGAGCTCTCTGTCTCTGCACTGCCTCTCTGAATAATCCCATGACAGTGTCTTCCTCTCTTTGCTGGGTTTCTTCTGCCTTTAGGTTTTCTGGTACATCCCACCTTCTGCCTTGCTGAAAGAGCCTTTAAATCCCTGTTCTGGGAATCAGGAAACTTCAGCTCCCACATGGCTGAGCTGTGCTACGTGCTGAGGCGTATACTTTGTGCACTCACTGTGTGGGACTTGCAGTGTAGCTTCTCGTGTGTCCACCTGTCTCACTTTGTAGAGAAGGTCTATTGTCCCTTTGCCTTGGCTCTGACACATCCATAAGAGGTGCAGCTTCTTTCACCAGATTTGCTGTTGCCTGTTGACCAAGGACTCCTTTGATGACAATTTTGATGCTGTCAAGGAAACGATGGCAATAGTGTGGTTGTATTTCTGGCACAATGTAGGCAGATCATCTACGGGAATACCAAATGCATGCTGTTTAAAAATGCTGTGTTTTATCAAGTATTGAACATTCCCATTCATTTAAATTATTTGATGAGGTCAAAATGTGATCAATGTTATGTCACTTTATGAGTCTGTGTATAATTTCTGTCCTCATTTCTCTCGACAGTAACAAGAAAATCTGAAAAGAAAGCTGTTTAATGCATTTGTCATCTATAACATTCAATGCTACTGATAGATGTGTTTCATGCAGACCCACTTCCTCTTATTGCAGACTGTTCTGTTTCACCATAATGGTCTTGCTTCATAAGGTTCTTGTGAATTTTTCCAAAACCTTGCCAGGACACTGATCCTCAAAAATCACCTAGAAATCCTGTAAGAACTTGTACTTTCTCAAAATGACAGTAAGTGTATAAATAGCACTAGAAACAGGATCATGTCATTAAGGGCTTTGGTGGCAGGTAGAGCAGAGGAAAGTGAAGGGGAGGAGGGACTGATTGTTCAAGTCCAGCAGTAATGGGAACAGCTAGTATCCTTTTTGGAAGAACTGCCTTTGCCTTTGGAGGAAATCTGGTGCCTTAAGTGTTAATACTTCTGAAGATTTGAAAACATATTATCCGCTCACCTGTCAGTCATACTCAGTTTGCTCCTGCGTTCATAATGCAAATAGTAGTGCTAAATCTTTGACAAAGTTCTGACTAACCACTCTCTTCCAGAAGCAATTCTTACAGGGAAAGCCAGATGATACCACTAGTCTTGAATGTTGTCTGTTTTTCAGTTCCTTATCCGGTAGATCCTGATTCCTTCAAACTTTCCAAAGAAGCTGTAGTGGAGGATATGGGAAACAAAGAAGTAAAGAAAAGAGAAGAAAGTAATCTTGCAGGGAAAAGACAATAACTCTGTGCCTACTATCTATGGTTACATTACTTATGCATCTGACTGGTTTGAAATAAAATCAGATTGCAAAAGTTGGACAGTATTGAGAGAGTTTATGTGAGATATCATCTACAGGAAGAGAAAAGAAAAGCCATCAGTCAGGTTCTGAAGTAGCAATGTGTTTTTCAAATCAAAATACTGATATTTTCAGTAGAATCTAAACAGTTTTATCTGCTTATGTGTGTGAATATAAGTGAGACGCAAAGTATTTTTAAACAGCTTCCTCCAATTTTTCAACCAGTGAGAAAGACTCTATATTTCTTTTAAAGGACTATTTAAGTTATTTTCAAATGACAAGAGATAAGGTAAGGGACAGAAGCTATAGCTATTTTTCCACTGAGGTTTTGGTGATTCCATTGAAAAAATCAGGCGGCGACATGTGCAAAGAGAGCCCTTTATACAAATAAATCATTCTTGACATATCCCTTGGGCAGTTAGCTTTCTTATGCTATGCAGTGCACTGGGACGTACTGTTATTATTTCCCATGTGATTATATGTGTGCATATGCTGTCACTTTCCATTGCTGGGATAAGCTGTTTGAGCTGGATTGCTTCTTAAATATTCCCGCTTTATTCATCAATGAAAAGTTGTTTTGATGCAAATTAAAGCCTTACTGAATTAGATTAGCATGGAAAAATCTGTTTTTCTTCTGTTCCGTCTCCAGCTGTACAGCTGAGGGGAATCAAAAACCTCTGAGGTGATACCTTAGATGCTGGAAGTGATGTGGAGCTTTAGAGGTCCATTTCCCATTAGAAGACCTCCAGATTGGATGTGTTCAGTGTTGGTAGCAGGCGCTGGAACCCAAAGGAGATGTGTGTGTCCATTATCTCCCCACATGTAGACCTAAGGAAAGATGCCTTTCATGAAGCAGTGGGAAAGAATATTATCTTTTGTAAATCACTATGTGATGCCCCGTGTGGTTGTCAGAAAGATTTTGTTTATGACTTTCTGTCCTTCCATCTTGTCTGCTTATAGCCTGCTGAAGCTTTCACTATACTAAATCAGAACTAAGACCTCTGTGACTTCTGATCACAATCATATCTGGTTTGTCCTGGAGAGAAGAAGAGCCTGGTTACACTTATTTGTTCATGAACTCCCTTCTATCATATTCCTTTTGAGAATTATTCTTTCTCACTGGCTGTGGGTTCTTGTTGTAGGAACTAACATGGTGTTTAGCATCCCTGTCAGTACCGGGAATGTAGCATGCTCAATACTTAGCACAAGGAGTACTAATAATTCTGTGGCAGATTGGTTATTCTAGTAAATATTGCTGAAATATGACTGTTGAGTTTTTCTGGTATTTCAGGATGTATGTTGCTGGGGAAAGCCATAGGGATTGTACCGGTTGGCTACAGTGAGAGAGAGGCAGATTCCCAATGCAGCAACTCCTGTTTGCACTGAGGTTGCTGTGTTTATTTGCCACCCCTAACCACTAAGGGAGAACAGAGGAGATTCCATTACCCAAAATGAGGCATTTCATTAACCAGTCACAGCCCAGGTTTTATCAGACAAAGCCACATGTGTGATATTGGCCTGTGGTAGCCCTGCTTTGTCACCAACTCATCACTTCCCCTCCTGCGTTGCTTCCTTTGCCACAAAGCTCTGTGCAGCTGTGCTGTGAATTGAATTTGGAAACGGATGGCTTAAAAAATGTGTGAGCTGGGAAAATAAGACAGAACGACAGTGATAAAACCACAGTCTAATTCAGAGGATAGTCTTCTGAGGAACCTTGTGTAGTAGATGGAGAGAAAGAGGGATTTCTTGATAGTGCTCCTTTCTCTACAGAGGGATCTGGCTGAAAGTTGACTGGTGTGAACGTGCCTTATAAAACAACATTTCAGGAGAACCTTAGCTCTGAAATGCCCCTCTTTGTGAATTTAAATATGGATTTTGTTTTAACAAGCCTTCCTCATAGAATATGTAGGGTTATGTATTTTGTGCAATTTTTTTTCTTGCAGTTACTCATTTTACATTCAGTGGTGCCTTCTCTCTTTGTGCTTTATGAGAGGAGACAGTGTGACTTAAAGCTATTTTGTGTTTCTCCTTCAGCAGCTCCCCATACCTGAGACTTCTGAGATTTTCCTCTTCCCTTAGCACCTATAATGGCTTTTTCTATCCACAGTTCTATAGCCTCCGCGCTATGGCTGTAGCTTCTTCAGGGCCTGCTTGCTGATCCAGAGTCTGGGCAGAAGTGGAGTGAGAAGCCACAGCCTAAGGGGTTGCCTTCAAAATGTACCTAGTGCTTGGCTGGTGTGCCTCAATCAAGTTTACTTCAGAGGATGTTTGACTGTTACTAGCTGTGCAGCTAGCGTTGGTTATCATGCTGTCAGATGTGCACCCTGGACCTGTCCCATTCAGTCCTCAGAAGGTTGTTTCAGCCTTCTGTTATTGAAGTGTTTAAAAATAAACCGTGGCTTTGAGCTTCTGCCCAAGGTGAGGGGATAGTGAATACACTCTTCTCTGCCAGAAGCACAGCAGAGAGCCCATGGATTCAGTTCTTCCCATGTTGTCACAAGGAGGTGAAGAAAACTGTGAGATTTCCTCCCTCTTTTTTTCCCCATAATCAATTATCAGACTTTCTGACGTGCTATGATATCAGGTTCTAGGAGGAAAGACTGCTTTTGACTGTATGTGTTGCAGAGCCCAGGTATGATCTCCCTAGCAAGTGAAATTATGGGTCTGTCTTAATCAGTGTCCTTCAGAAACTTCAAGCCAGACAAGAGCATTCCTTCTATCTTTGCTTTCTCTTCTTTTAACCATGGGATCTGTTCTAATACAGTAGAGGCAGAGAAAGAAAATTGTTTCATCGAGAAAAGGAAACTCTTTTAGGATTACAGATATTATTATAACATAACATATATGACAAGTTTTCTTTGAAGTGTGAAAAATATGCATGTACACATGTCTACATACAGATGCTAGTTTGAAATTATCTAGTATATGGTGGTATACATACTGCCACTTCAAATACATGCTATGGAATTTTCTCAGAGAGAGGGTATGAAGAAAGCATAGAGACATACTGTTTAACCCTTGTGGTTTTTCTGTGTATCAATGCATCAACAAAGAGTTTAAAAGAAATTATTCAGCTTTAAATATAATTCTGCCAAAGCCTTCTAAACAGAAAGGTGGTTTTATTTTATGTCTAGCCCCAAGCACCTCTCTTAAGGGACCATTGCATCAATGTAGGTTTTGTATAACTCATTATTTCATAGTTTATTATTTCATAATGAGTATCATAGTGAATCAACTGAAGTATGAAATTATGAAAAGCAGCCATTTCAATACCAAAAAGAAAATGCACAATCAAAGCAAGTATTTAAACTTTTTTCTTTATTCTTTGTTTACATGGCAAATGGAGCAATAGATAAGTGATATATCCATAAAAGAGTCAAGTAGGACTGAAATCGTGTAAACACCATCTGTTGTCATTTGAAGCTCTCTCTAAATGATGTTTTGCATGTAACCTCCATAGTCAATGGCAGAAAAGTTTCCCAGCTTCCTTTTAATTTTTTCTTTCATTTATGTTATCCATTTAACTTCTTCAGTTTCAGTCCCTTAATGAAGTGTATGTTCCCAGAATGGTGACCCGCCTACCTTTGTGGTCTCTCCTGTGAGGTTAGTGTCTTGATGTCGTGCCCATGTCACATCCATGTTGTGAAACACCATGGAGTATAAACCTTACTGCTGAATTATCTTATTCAAGTGTAGCAGTGGGACAGATGCTAGCATGTCATGAGCATTGATGTAGGCATTTTATGGGCTGAAGTGTTCCCCATATCCTGTTTCCTTATTTTACTCATGGACAGCTTGTACTGTTAGTTAGATCCTTCTGCTCCAAGACACCACCCCTTTTGCTCCAGTTTTTCTTGTTCCTGGCTTCTTTGACCTTCTTTTACTCTTTGCAGCTCCACGAGCTACCAGCCATCCCTGTTTCATTAAGAAGACCTGCAAGGAGATCACAGTTCTGGAGAGAACTGTCAAAAATAGCGATGTGCTGAATGTCAGGAAAACAGTTACTTTGTCTCTCTTTCCTCCTGTTCCCCCGCCCATGTTTTGAGGAGATGCCTCAAGGTGAGGAAAAAAAGCCTGCCTGACAACAAATAAATTTGCCCTTTTGACTCGCAGAGGTGAAAAGGACTGAGAAGGTTCAGGGAGGGCTTTCGCTTGATCATCTTCTAAGCTTTGAACAGTGAAGTATAGAGATTCCTCAGCCCTCTGGTTGAGTGGTGGCAGACGAAACAAGGCAAGGGATGCTGTTGTTGCATTAAACGATGAGTATAAGAGGTTTAATGTATTCCTTCCCTGCTGGTTTCGATGATCAGTCGGAAATACCACCTTCAACCCTACAAACCCTGAGCAAAGCGAGACGAGGATAAGAAAGGGTGTTGCAAATGTAGCAGCTCTTCATGGGAAAATTGAGCTGAACATTTCTCTTCTTCTTAGTTCATTTAGCATGCTCAAAAAGGCCTTTTGGTGTATAGTTTCTCAAAGGGCAAGAACATGTCTTGCATATTTTCTCTTCTGTGGAAAAGAAGGCACCTGGCCTTGTAATGTCTGTTGATTGCTCTAAGTATTTGTAAGCAGGTGGAAACAATTTATACAACGGTGGTAAAGAAAAAACTCCCTAGAAAGAGAAGGAGATTTTACAGAATGATGATAAATGTATGGGAATTTTACTTTACAGTTAAAATGAAAATTTACTTTACAGCTAAAATGAAAATTAATGCCACTAAACTTAAGAAATTTTTGATATCTGAAAGCAAATTTAAGAGTCAAACCAAATAACTTGCACCACTGCGCTACAAAAATATGCACCTCAAATGAAGTCACTTCTAGGTCTCTATGGCAAGCAGCTTTACAATGGAAAAACACTTAACAGAAGCATTCTTGGTGTTATCTTCTCACTGATTTTTTCAGATAGTACTTCTAAGCACATTTTAGCACCATTAAGGATACAGATAATTAATCCTAATTTGGCATCTGAAAAGCAAGAAATGAAAGACATAGCATTTCAACTCACATGTAAACCTGCCTATCAAGGCTCAGGCTGTTTTTTAACTTTATTACATGACATTCAGGGATGAAGGACAGGAGAGTAAAGCAACTAAATACTTTGAGAATTCTGAGAACTCCTGAGTCGTTAGTTCATAAATCAGACATCTTTTTCCCTTGGGAGGCTCACTGACTGAATTAAATCAGAAAATATGCTGCTTTCTTTCATGATGTACTCTTACTTTTGAAACAGTAGGAAAAAGAATTCATCAGGTAGTGAATTTTGCTTTTTATTTTCCTCTTACAAAGCAAGCAGTATTTATAGTATTTTAATTTTGCTTTGCTATGTCTTACATTGATAACAGCATAGGAAGATGCAGTCTGTGTATGTGTAGACTGAAGATGCTTTTTAATTATATGAAAAACATTTAAATATTAGAGAATGAAGTTAACTAGTGTCTTTAAAGGATGGCAAAAACATATGATTTTAACTTGAATTTCATTACTGAAACGCTTGTAAATCCTAATTGCCAATAATTTCCTTAGCTTTGAAGATTTAAAGAGCTATCTACAATGCAATGTTTTTTTCTTTTGAACTCTCATCATTATTATTTTCTTCCATTTGTTTCAGAACAAAAAAGAGGATATAGAGTCTAAAGGTGCATGTGCCAGGCAACAAGCTGAAGTTCTCTCATATACTGTAAAGCTAGATGTATAAATAGGTGTAGTTATCAGCAATTCTGAAGGTCAGCAATTTTGAAAATTAATTTTTCACTCCATGAAGACAATATTTCACCTAATGCCTACACCCAATGGTTCTAAATCTGCTCATGTTAGTTTATACCAGTCTGCTATTTCTTACAAAGGAAGGGTTCCCTGAGCAACACTATAATCATCCATCTGTTGTTGGTATATTAGAGGTGACACTTTTTCATTCATCTGTTTATTTTTGCCCATGTTAGAGCCATATGAAGACCAACTTAACTGAAACAAGAAATGCAAAATACATCACAGTAAAATATATCTAACTTAGGAAAATGTAGCAATGGTAACACAACTAGGAAATAGGAGGTTAGTTGTGAATATAATTATTAATTCATCAAATATTATGAAGAATATTAATGTGCTGCCTTAGCCTTTGTGTACTACAGTTATATGTATGTATTTTATGAAACTGATTCAGAAAAACCAGACTGTGGGTTTTTTATAGGACTGGAATATGGTGGTTTCTGTTTTATTCTGAATGAGTTTTTCTGCGATAACCTGCGTAGTTTGTTTTTAAATACAGAAATTGTAACATCAGCTACGTTAACACTGTGTATTTTCAAAGCATTGATGTGATGGAGAAAGCATGAAGAAGCTCCTTGAACAAGAGACTAGTTTTAGCATTTTTGTCCTCATAAAAGTAATTTTACGGTCTGTCCTTCCTTTTCTTATCATTGAATTCAATGGCATTTCACCTGGGCAGGCACAGGGGGATATTAATCTTGGTTAGTAGTTCAGTAGTCAATTGTCGAAGTGGGAAGTAACTGGGTTAAACTGTGTTTGAGTGAAACAAAAGATGCAATGACAGTGTTAGTCAGAGAGAGATGTACTTCTGAAAAGTGACATAAGTGACTAATGAGGATACTACAGCTTCCTGTGGAGCAGCAGCATGGGAATGGAGGGAAACTATTGCTCTGACCTCCTGTAAGTAGGCTAATTTGATCACATTAAGTGTCAACTCCTTAATTATTAAACCATGCAAAGATGAAGAGGTGTGCTGTGACGATTTGCTAGCGTTTATAAAAAATGTGCTGTGGCCCCAGGAGAAAGTCTGCTGTGTTGCAGTCACTCTCGGCAGCGTGTTGTCCCTCTGAAGATCCCAGTTTCAGCCCTCAGGTCTTCTGACAGGCTTCATGCGCGAGTGTGCGCATTAAGGCGCCTTCTGAGTTTCTGATGAAGGGATTGTTCCCTGAAAAGCCAGTTGTGTTGCTGAGTCTCTGGGGAGACCTTCAAAAGTCACGTTCTCTGAATCCTGATGTCTAGCTAGAAAGAGCAGCAAGCAAATCCAGAATTGCCTTAATAAAATCAAATTGTGCTAGTGTAACAGGGAATGTCTAAGGTAGGGAATGTCACTGGTCCCTGGGGTTATAAGCACTCTACAAATCATACTGTATCAAAGATGTTTTTCTCTTAACTTTTCTTTGCCCCATTTCCCTAGATCAAAATATTTCTTAATTTGCATTTAAAGTAAGAGGATTTGCTTTGTTGCTCTAGTATAGTTCATTTGTAGGGTTTATATTAATAGACTGTTTTTCTACCCCAGGTTTTATCTCCATTTTAAATGGGAGTAAGTGGCCAGTCATTCATCCAAATAGAGTATATCTGAAGGTCATATTAAGATGGCTCATTTGTTTCATGACCTTATAAAATTGAAATGTTATTATTTTGTTAAAAATTTCTTCTGATCTAGCTTTAACAATACATTGGGGAAAAAAATATTAAACCCTGTCCTTATATTACAATTCTTTTAATGCCTGACTGAGCAGAATTCTTTCTTTTGACATAATTTTACAGCTACAAATGGCCTGACATGCAACAAGCAGAAACTGTTCTGTGCTTCAGGGTCTGAGACAAACATTTTGATTTGAAATTAAAAGATTCTAATGGACATTCAAGGACATCTAAAGAATATGTTGCAGTCTAGCTGTAATAAAATGTTTCAGGGTGGAAATGATCTCCTCACTTTGATTTTCCTTCTTTTTTTTTTTAAGTGAAATTTAAGAATGCTGTAAACATTCAAAAATTTTGAATTTTCTCTCCAATGCAAAATATTACGTTCAACATTTCAGACTTCCATCACGTGATGTGAATTTTACACCTGTACTTCCCCCTTTCCTCAAAATTAAAGTAACTAAAGCATGGCAGATCTAACCAGAATTGCTTTCCCTATTAAATACACTGTCTTAAGAAATCTGCTCTTTTTGTATGAGGTATATAGAAGTTGTTTCAATAGTATTAGCATTCTGAGTGCATTCAGTTGGAAGATGGGAGGCATCTGCTCAAATGTTGGTGTCCACACAGAAGTTCAGTCATGCTGGTCTCCTTTCACAGTCAGCAGAGGCAAATACCCACTTTCATGTCCTGTGCTTCAGTTCCGAAGGAGACATCTTTACAGGTCAGATGAGTGATAGCTTAAAGTTGCCTGTCTCTCTCTGTTGACTATAAAAAGAGGCTAGGAGGTGGGAGTTCTGTGAGAACAATGGGAGAGAATGTCTCTTTTCTGGAGCCCCAGTTTGTTTAAAAGGAATAGAGCCTTTCATATTCCCCAGATGAGGCTGTTCTGGGTAAGGAGGATACGCACTTCTCCTGATGCCTAGAAAGTTATAAAGACACAATAAGGAGTCAGCTTGTAATTTTTGGCACCTCCGAGCACTGATGACCGATGAGGGGGCTCTTTTAGATCATAGTTTTGGGACTATAAGTCACATGTGTTGTCTTAAGATCTCTTGTCCTCACGAACCTAAGAACCCCAAAAAAGTGCAGTTTATTAGCTAAGAAAAAGTAGAAAACATATAGGTCCCAATTCAGAAAAATGAACAAGTACTAGATTTTCAACACAAGCTTATTTCCCACGACCTTTGGTAAGATTTGTTAGTCCTACAATAACAGGAACTTACATAATGTAAGAAAACCTCCTTTAATAAGACCTCACCTCTTGGAGATAACTTCCAGACTGTTCAAGGAGTTAATAACACTTCCCATTCAAAGATGATGTGTGCATCACATTTTAGATACAGTAATTGTTATAACAGCTATATGGCACTGTATATTTTTTAAGCATTTCAAAGCACATTTTTATAGTATTATATGTAGCTTTGGCTGCCCTATCTCAGCACTTAAGAAACAGACATCAAAGAGTTTTAAATCCTGCCAGTCCTACCAGTTCTGTTTCCTCCTTTCTACATAATTAAGTTAATCTTTCAAGGCAAGTTGACACATGTAGTCAATTGGTTGCAGGGATTTTTAGGATCCTATTTCATATTCTTCTAACGGGCTAGTAAGTATAGTGAAATCTAACTTGGGAAATTTTCTACTTGCACTGACAGCTCCTTATTATTAAATTCAAACTGTATATATGATGATTGATTGATTTCTGATTAATTCCTCATCTTCTGGAATGCTTCAGACAATTTATCTAGGCAGTTTCTTTTGCAGTCAAATATTAAGTACAAATAATCCACTGTGCTACTTGCAATTATTTGCAATAATAGTAATTTGATCAGTAATATTTTCAGGATTCCAGACAGTGGCAACATAAACTGCAATAAAAAGCTATTGTAGTTCAGTTTGTTATAATTTTTCTCATATTTAGCTCCTTTCATGCATTACTATTTGAGCTGTAAAATTTATAGACAGCTTGAGTAACAAACAGCTACCTGATATGGAACGTGCAGCCTACTTTTAGTGACTGCAGGCATCTTAACTGATGTGCTATTATGCTAAAGAAGTGGTACATAAACAGTTTACTGCTGAAGGAAGAATCTTTAATTGGCAGTTTGGCCAAGGCCAAATAGATATTAAGGAGAAGGTCATGTGCAGAAAATTGGTTCACTGTCAAATGGCATGATCATCTGCAGAATGAAATCAGGGACTTTGCATGACTGACTGCCAAAAGGGAGAACGCAGTCGGGGCTACAAGATAAAAGATTCAGTATCATCACAGTCAGATGATGGTGGGTCACGTGCTGCTCCTGACACACCACCTTGAAGCTGGACTAACCTCTGAAATTCCTGAACCAGCCTGGGTTTGCGTTCCCCCTGTTTTTCACTGTCACAGAGCTGTTTCTGCTCAGTGCTTGTTGGAGGGAGCATAGCTATCTGTGTTTATCGCCACTTGTTCCTGTGTCCCCGTAGGAGAAGCATCTAAGGGAGATAAGCCGGGGGAGGTGGGAGGGACCGTGACTAGGCCTGTTTGCTGACCCTTGGCTGGCGGAACCACCATGAGCAATCCTTTCCAGCTGGCACCAGGGGAACACCCACGATGAAGGACAGATGTAGGATGTTACATTCAGCGTAGTTAGTCCAGGCTCGCAGTAATGCAAGTGGCCTGTTGTTGACAATGGCATGGCTGTTGTTGCTATGAGAAACCAACCACATATTGGCAAGAGGGAAAGACTGCAGATTAAATATTTATGCTGTGTTTATTTACCTTTTCATTAGGAAAGCAAACAAATTAATTGCCTATGGCATGGTGAGGTTAAAGATAAGATGATGTATTTTTTTATTGCTCCTAAAAAGTAGTCTCTCTTTAGATGTACTCTTAAAACATCCTTAATAGAATTAGGATGCTGTGGAAGTTGCAGAAGAGCTGGTAACAATGGCATATTTTCAGTTATACGTGTTTGCCGGTGGGGGATCCTTTCTTCAGAATAGCATCTCTTTCTTTCTGTCCTTTGCTGCTGAGTGTACCAGAGCAATTCTCAAAGCTGTTTCACTGATGGAAGGAAACTTGTTTCATTTCATGTTTTCCTGCCATAGCAATTGTGATAAGCTCCTTCCTCACAAATTTTCAGTATTAACTCACCGCCTGTGTATTTGCCTGTGCAATGGTACAAGCCTCTGATTTGATGTGTGTAAAGACAGAGGTCTGAGTCTAACTACGTGTCACATCCTAGTCTTTCTGTGGGGGGTGGTAGATATTTATGGAAAACTTGTTTATGACTGTGGACGAGTAACTGCCGTAACATGTGTGAATGGCTACTCTGTTAAATGGGTACTGATGATGATCAGAGGAAATGTTCTACCCATGCCCCATTTTTCCCCAACCAGGCTGTATACCTGAGGAATCGGGGTGCCCCTCTCAGGGGAAACACTATAAATAACTTACTGACTGAAGGTCAGCTCTAAGAAAATTAATTACAGTTATTTGTTGCTACGCTGATGGGCTAAGAACAGCTCATTTAAAGATGTGCTGCAGCTCCCACTTGTAGACATATTCTGTCAGGCAAACTGAATTCTATTTTTCTGTTTCACTCCAATATCTAGCATTGCTTTTGAAGGTCTTGATGCGTTCTTTTTTCTTCCTTTTACAGTGGTTATGGGTAAATCTCTGGTGCAGTAGTGAAAACATGCAATAGGTTATTTTATTTTCCTTGAGTTTCCTCCTTATTTATGTGGCCTGAAAATGTAAAAAATATAAGAGCTGCACAGAATATACGTACACGCAAGAACACTTACATATCCAGGACAGGAAGAACTTAAGAAAACTTAAACCGGTGTCTCACAGTGTTTCTATCTATGATTTAGACCAAGTGTTCAAATTACATGTGTTGGAGAAACAGGAAATTCTGAAGAAGTGCTCCTTCAGCACTGCATGGTGGCAGCAGGCCACTGAACTAAATCAAACAGCCATATTTGCAGGTAATTTATTTAAAAAAAATTAATAGGATGTTGAATTGAAAAAATGTTTTATTTCTCTGTATCAAGCATGTGAGCCTTCCTTTCCCTTCTAACCTGGGAATTCCTCCTGTCTCCGCCGTGAGCTAGTTAGCACACATCCGGTAAACAACTCTCAAATCTAGCCTGAGGTTTAGAGTAAATTCAGGCTGAAGATCAAAATGAAGTTTCTAATCAGATGAATGCCATTAATTCAAAACTTTTCTGCTGTCATTTAATTGACTTGGGTTGCATCTGAGATAAGAATGTTACCAGAGGATGAATAAGGGCATGTTTACTTTTTTTTTTTGTACTCAGCTACATTATTTGTTGTAATTTTTAGTACTATTATTAGAAATTAGGATTCCCTTCATGAAACTAAAATCTGGAAATAGCAATAGCTGTTTACAGTCTACTGTAAGTCATTCCAGCTGGTAATCTTAAAAATGGCGGTGCCATAATCTTAGAAGTACCCTAGGAGGAGCTAGGTAAGTTTAATTTTTACTGGCCTTATGTGTTGCACCAACCTGTCCACACTTGCCTGGTATACAGTGACAACTGAGTATTTTCAATTTGGCTAGTTTGTTACATGAAGAGTTTTCCAGTGTTTTGATGCATGTATATAGTCCAAATTTAGTTTAATAAACACTTTTGTCATGCCCATAGCTTTATGGAGAAATCTGGCAGGCACCTGCGAGAACTGGATCTTTCTCACATACACTGTCACCCTTTTGAACATCATTTCAAGCTTACTTCTAAGGTAAGCGTGTAAGAAAACATTAATTAATGATTCATAGACCAGCATCTGGCTGCATGTCTGTGTATCTTACAAGCCTGCATTACATACATTTGTTGGGCACTTCTAAATTAAATGACCCTTTCCAGATTTGTTTTGAATAAAAGAAGTATCATAAGGTCCCTGCCACAAGCCAAATCTTGGATCTTCTAACAGTGAAATTCAGAGTATGTTTTGCTGCTTCTCTATAAATTTAGTGCACCTAGTAGCTGCAGAACAGTACAAGAACAGTCTGTGCACATTGAGTGAGCTTAAACACAGGCAGTGGGGACAGATTTAGCATCACATTACCAAAATCAATGTGTTTATTCCTGGGTCAGCAAGATTCTTAAGCACCTGCCTCTGTCGTCACATTGTCTTCAAAAGAATTGCACAGTCACCGTCTTAGATGGTCTGACATTGCCTGGCTAGGTTACTTTTTTGGTCTTCCTGTCTCGTTTTCCCTCTTCTATGACATTGGACTTGTTTCTGGTCTTGATTCTAACAGCGTGAGACCCCATTGCATCAGTGCAGCTGCATTCGTAATCAGGTCTTGTATGGTGATGATCAGCCACTGAAGGAGTACAAGTCTGAATCAGCTTATATTTTTGGAAGAGTGTCATGTATACCAGCTAGCGTTGCAGGCAGCCTGGATCTGAATGAAATGAGGGAAAGATGTCTTTGCCTGCACAGGCTGTTGCAGTTTTATCACATAGACAGGCACACATGTACCACATTAAGTCTTACCTAATGGCCTACTGCCTCCCTAGTGCGCCTTACAAACACACATTCAGCTGATCAATGTTCTTCTTTTGCTCTCACATGTAGTTTGTCTTATTGCCTTCTATGATCTTTCAGGGGCCTAAATTTTCAAATGGGCTGCTTCTGATCTCCATGTGCATCTGTCAATATACATAAATCTTACATGACCATATCTTGCATGAGCCAATTTTAAGCATTGTTATTTCTGCAGCCCAAAAACCCCTAATGTTTTAATGTCTGGCTCTATTTACACAGAATTTTAGTTCATTTTGCTTTCGTAAGGGAAGTTTTCCACCTATCCTATATACTTTCCTTGGAAAGTGCAAGAACCTCATGTGCCACACAAGTCATGGCAATACACATATGGTCTTTCTAGCCTCTTGCAATGTGCATATTTAAATAACACAGAACCACAGGAAAAAAAAAAGATATAGTAATATCTTCATTTAGTATCATTATCAGATAAGTAAAATAAAATAAGGAAAGTAATTTAACTCAACCAGTACACGTAGTGACTTTCTGTTTTCCTGTTCTGGTTGTCCAATGTGGTCATGGATTTATGACAGTGAGTAATACCAGCAGTCAGTCCTTCTAGGGTGGGCACAGGTCTGTCTACAAAAACATTCCCAGATTTTTTCATCTTCGGTTTCTGATATCAACATCTGGATCATTATCCAGTGGTAGATAAAGAAGGATTTAGTAATGGACATTCAAGTACTTTTTCTGGTCACAGCCAACATCATTTTTCCTACTGTTAATGAATATGAAGCTCTGAAACTTAGATTTTTACACAGTTGCTCATCACTTCATGTCTGAAGCATTATAGCATTTGATAGCATGCTAGTACTGGAAAAGTTTAATAAAATCCCTAGAAGTGACATGGGGAATAAATCTTTCTATGTGTTTTAAACATATACTCATCTCCATCTCAGCTGGCCTGACACTTAATTCAGTTGGGGACATAACTGTTCATAACCCTTTTTTTTAATGAAAGTATTCTCAAAACTTGTTTCACTCTTCTAATTACCTGTACCTGAAGGATTATCTGCTTCCCACTCATTTACATTATGAATAACTTACTTACAATGAACTTATGAACAAGAAAGGCCCCAGAATAAGGAGATTTGTGTAATGGCAACTAGTCAACAACCCTTTTTAATCTTGGTAGTGATTTAACCACATATAACATAGAGAATTTTCTGAATCCCAGAAGATTTTTAGAGACTTTCAGAGACTGGGCTAAAAAGAAAGTTGTAACTGGCAGTGTGGGTAACTGTAAGAGCTGCATTAGGATATTATATAATCAAAGAAACAGTAGATGAAACATTAATCAAGTGAAAAAAATTTCCAGAAAGCTATGACAGTAAGGCATGAGCTCTGGAAACACTAACACCAAGTTTGCTGTAAATCCCATACAGAAATGAAGATGAAAGCTCAGGAGTGTCAGATGAAACAGCATGTACAAACTGAGATTTCTACTGTTTTTATTTTCTATGAAGCTAAAGAGCTTTGCCAGATTCCCACACTCATATGTTTCCTTCAGGGAGCCTGGGCAAACCGCCCTCATCAGGCCAGTCCTGTGTTCTGCTTATCTCTCCCTCTATCAAGTTCGCACTGCAGGACGTGCTCAGCATTTCACAGGACTGAGCCCAAAAAGCTCCATATATTTGGCTCTGGTTGAGTTCCAGCCACTCTCTTATTTTTTTTTTTTTTAAATAGAAATAATATTGGTGCCAGCTGTGCAAAATGGAAGGAAAAAAAAGCACCCAAACCCCCCAAACTACCCTTGCTTTGTCTCGTTCTGTGTCTGATTTCTTCTGGAGAGAAGCTCTTGTATTCAGTGAGTGCATGCCCAGGCTGTTTGTCTGAAGGCCAGTTTTTGTTCCGAGTTGGCAGTGTAGTATTTTTGTGAGCTTCCCCTCCCGCTATCACTGCAGCTGCACCTGGCAAGAGGAAGCAGCCCACAATCGAAAAAGCTCATCAGAACAGTAATGTCTGCTTCTCTCTTGACAGGTTAATTAATTACATGCCATTATATTTTGTGTGTGGTTTTGGATGGTTTTGATAATTTTCTTCCGAGTGCGGTTCCCAGTAGGGTTTGAAAAGGCTGGTGCATTGTCTGCCTGTCTGTCGCTTCAGATGGTGCTTGATGCAGAAGGAAGAGATGGAGAGGAAAAGAAAGTGAGAGAGAGTATGTTGGGGTGTTACCGTTAGAAGTGGGATAAAATCATGGTTATGGCTGGCTGGAAAATAATTTTTTTTCATGAAATTTTTTTGGGTTGAAGTCTGTTGTGTAGCCCTTTGGATGGCAAGGAAAGGTGGACTCCACATCAGTCTGAGACTGTAGTTTGGGGCGTACATTGAATCCTTAGGGACTTTAACACCATCTTCTGCCTCCCTTGTGAGCATCCTGACCCCCAGCTACTGGCTGTTTGGGTGGAAAATCTCTTTTGTGGGAGGGAGACAGGAGAGAGCAGCAATTAAATTCTCTCCTGGAGAGACTGGAATTCCCAATGAAAAATTCACAAACAGTTTTTCTGTGAAAAAACTGCAGCTTTTCATCTCTTGGATTTGATTATTTTAGAAATTAAAGTAGCAGCATGCAAATGATGTGCTAAAACTAAGGGAGTTGACCAGACATTATGATTTTTCAAACTGGAACATTTCCAGAGGTTGTATAACACCTCTTTATGTCCTCCCACCCAGAAATATATTGAGACTTATGGGAGGAAGAAGTTTGACAGTTTTCAATGTTCTTGGATCCACTGCCACAGAAAGTTTTAAACGACAAAAGTGCCATATCATGTATTAAGACTATCTTGGATAAACATTATTACATGGAGTCGTAGAATCAAAGATTTGTTTAGGTTGGAAAAGAACTTTTAGATCATTATGTCCAACCGTAAACCTAACACTGCCAAGTCCACCACCAAACCATGTCCCTAGGCACCACATCTACACATCCAGCAATGTCCACAGTCAGCATAAAGGAAGATATTATTAGAAATGTGTTGTTCATTTGCCAGTTGAGAGGGCATCTGTTGTGTGGCCTGAGACATGGGCTTTGTGTCCTCACAAGAGTTGGTCAATGAAGGACTCCACATGCCATGCACTGCATGCCATCCCTCCAAGTGCTCTCAGTAATGTACAAGCCTGCTGGAATTGCTGACGGCTGTTAACGGGCGCTGCTTTTGTGTACCCATCTGTGGTACCAGTGCAGAAAAAGTGCACTGGCATTGAGGGCTCAGCTTCACATGAATGAAGCAGGTGCACATGGCCATATTTGAACCAAGGGGAAAAAAACCCCAAAAACCAAAGCACAAAGGACTTACTCAAAACACCCTAACTTGTAACTAGATGCCATTTGCTGTAGAGGAATTTTTCATTTCATCTAACAATGGCAGAGAAATAAGGGGTCTGAAGGTCTGGGAAGCAACCAAAGGCCTTGCAACATGTAGGAGACGGGTTCTGTCTGAACTGCAATGGTTTTCATCTCTGTTGGGCACGATGAAGCTAAAAATAGTCCTTTGTTCGGCACTGGGACACCTGGAGTAGCGTTGTGGCCTGGGAGCTGGCTGGCCTTGCTGTGGTGAGATGGAATCGAAATCAGGATCCGGAAGCACTAAAGGCACCCGGGATCCAAAATCTCAGCCCATGCGGTACAGATGGTATCAAGGATCATTCTATAATACTCAAGCTGCGTGGATGAAAAATATTCTATACAAGTGATCCTGCTCTGGCAGTGGGGCTGGACTAGATTATCTTTTGAGGTCCCTTCCAACACCTGATATTCTGTGATTCTTTGATTCTGTAATTTAGCAAGTAACATCTCTTTTCATTGTTTTCCTCTAGAGAAGAGAGGGACTGGATTTGCAGACAGTTGTCACTACTGCTGCTGTGAAATGACAGTAGTTTCTTGCAGTGATGAAAATCCCCTTTTAAGCAACATTCTTCCATGTGCTGAGTGAGCTTGCTGCTCTCCACCTCGGTACCTCGTGAGAGTCCTGTGCCATGCTCGTCTAACACCCATCACTCCCTGTCTCCCTCGAGGGACCAAACTTGTAATTGCCCCAAGAGCTTGTTACCCCTCTGGTGATGGAAGTTGGCTTCTGTTTCCTCCAGTCTTCCAGGTTTGTCATGGGCAGTCTCTTAATGTTTCTCTGCTCTTGCTTGCTAAAATAATCCTTCGCACTGCAAGTGATAACTTTGTATTAGACTGTTTTTGTAAGCATCATCTCTCCTAGTAGCATCAGTCCAAAAACCATCCCCTCCCCAAAAAAATGCCAAACCCCTATTTGAAGCAACCCCTATTGAATAAAGGTTGATGTTTTGAAAGTAGCTCCTATTTGAACAAAGGCTGATGTTTTTATGCAGTTATTATAATTCTGAGCATCCTAAGGGACAGAGATTCTTAACAGTTAAGAATAACTTTTAAGTAACAATACTTTTGTTAGGAATTAGGAGACTAAAGAACACAGTCTCCACTAGCACCTTGCTGATTTTTTGATTTTGTTTTCACTTTCCCCAAGAGTTATCAGGGCAAGTATCATTAGGCACGAGGGAAATGGTCTTTCATTCAAATCCTGAAGAAACAAACCATCTGGAAAATTCATGATGAAATGGTCTATCTTCATAGTCCACATTTTGAAGTGCAGAATGGTAAGAGAAGAGTGACTCAGTGAACTGATGAAAAAGAGCTGAAGAAACAAGGTGAAAAAAAAGCCTGAGCCTGCCACTAGACTTCTCTGCTTGTACGCTGTTAAATAAAGTTGTTTTTCTTGGCACACATCATTTTGTCAAGATGTTGTATGAATGTCAGTGATGTGTAAACAAAGACAATTTATCACCCTTCAAATCAAGACTGCAAAGCCCTAAATAAAAAACACAGAGTTCCCCAAAGCCTAGTTTGCTGCTTCATAAACACCACCAGTGACCAACCTCTGCTGGCATGTCACATGCATATTTCAGCAGCGACAACACTTGTAATTCCATGTACAAGTAACCTTCTCCTTATTTAAGGGAAATATGCAGATGGACATAACTGGTCTTGAAAGGAACGTGCCAGCAGAAAATATCCCATGCAGACCTTAAACTGGAAATGGAAACAGCGAAATGTGCCTCCGTGCAGCATTGCGTGCCAGTCTTTTTGCAGGTTACATTCACAGACAGTCTCTAGTGAGCTTAGTCTGCCCGGTAGTGGCAGCAGCAGCAATTCATTCTCCCAGACTTAGGCTCTGGGCATAATCAGCAGCAAGATCTCGAATCATGTCATAGACTTCCTTCACTTTGTGATTTCCTTACTCTGGTTTTTGCCACAGAAACTCTCTCTAGAGAATCGTGTTCCCTCAATGTAGAGTTTCCACTATGTGGTACAAACATTGCTTTTCACTGCTATGAGGGTTGTTGTAAAGATACCTGAGTTATTTTCCTTCATATAGCCCCAAAATCCCAGTTGCGCGGAGGAGGAACTGCCCCTGCCAATTCAGTTTCATGTTGAGTCTGATGCATAAAATGATATTCGTGGTTGCTTTACTGCAGATGAGTTTTAGCCATCCAGGACATCCAAAAGTTAGTTTATATTTCTTCCCATGCCCCTATATACAGAGAATTCAATCAAAAAATTCCTGAAATGGCTCCACTGTGTATATTCATCTATCGATTTTTCGTAAGTAAGCTATTAATGTGCATTTAAAAAATAGAATCACAAGGAAAAGGAGAAAGATATTTATTTTCTAACGAACTGTTATACCTCTGAAAAAGACAAGAGTTGTCATATAAAGCAAAAGTGCAGCAGTCAGGCGGTACCTTTCCCAGGGAGGTTGGGAAGCCTAATTCTGAAGCCTGATGGATTAGGAAGAGTGCTCTTGTCCATCTCAGCACCTGGTTCTGAAGAAATATGTGCTACGGTGGTTTGATAGGTTTGACAAAGGAATTAATTCCTCAATTCTCCTGGGGTCACAAGGCAAGTCCAGTATGATTCCCCTCTGCTGCTAGCAAGCTCCCTCTCATCAGTAACAAGCTCTCAGATAAAGAAAACTTCAGCAGTGTGATGGTCTATGCACAACATCACTGGTATTTGTCATTGTGCTAATTAGTCCAGCCCTGAGTATAAGGATTAGTGTCAGTCCCTAGGGCAAACTGGTGATAAAGCTCTAAGAGAATGTTTAAGCTAAATAATGTTGGCGACGCAGATGCTATTAAATAATAGGAATATATTTGAAATAGTGCTGTATGCAGCTTCAGTGCTAATACTTGAAATGGTGATAGCTTAGAACATAATCTATATGTTAAATAAATGTGTAAATTGGATTTGGAAATATTCGTGGGGACAGAGGGCTGGAGGAGCCTCTTGGGTCTTTGAGTCCAATTCTCTGTTATCACAAGCTCAGTGTCATATAATTCCTCTTGCAAACTTGTGTAATCTTTTTCAAATACTTAAACATGCTTCTCCCAGGATCTGGAGGATGGACTTGAACCTATCTTTCATCTCAGTTCAAGTGTCTGCTGTGAAGAGGGCAGGAATTAAATCTGAACGTCACAGTTGTCTGAGTATCCTAATAACTGTTGTACTGGTGGATTTTCTTTTTCTTACATGCTGTTTCTCTGCTCAATTGAACTGTCACTTCTGCATCTGTGGAGACAGGGGTAAATGGAATTTTAATGCATTAAAAACTGCAAGTAAGCTATGTATAGTTTTTTACCTATTTTTAGGAAAATCTTCAGCAAGTTTCCAGGTAACTGGTTAACCAAAGCGGTATTTTTTTTGTTTTGTACCATGGAACCAAAAGATAGATCTGAAAAAACAATGAGTATGTATGATCTGGAGTGATGTGCTCAGTTCTTGAGAGTCCGAATAAGCCTAGCTGACTACTGTTGCAATGAATAATTCACTATCACTAAATTTAGCTTTGATCCATGTGATTGTGTTGTGAGCTTGAAGCATACTCACATACATCACGCACAGGAGCTTTAACAGCCTTACGCTTCCCCCTCTCATAAAACCGCCCTTCTGACCTCAAACTCTGCTCCAAGTGCATCACTTTTTCAGGTGTACCACTGTGTTAGGGTGCACGGTTCATCAATTTAGGTATCTCAGATATATATTGTTTTTAATTTTAAAAGGCTTTTTAGAGGCTCCTGTGAGATCATGGAGGAATTCCAAGGACACTGTCTCATCTGGCCTAGGAAAAGGTTAAAGCTGAGATACTGTTCTTATTTTATAGGATATCTAGTGATTTGACTATAGGAAAGAGCGAGTCTTCCTCTGAAGAGGAACTGGTTTAATTTTATTAGACGGTAGATTTGTTTAATTAAGGTCAGCATTTATCCTATGCTCCCTTCCACTTTCCTGGCATGTAGCTGACACAGGGGAGGAAGGTTTCAGCCTCAAGTGAGGCCAGATTTGGAGGAAGAAATAATATCTTTCATTAGACCAGTAATTCAGTTGGAAAAAGCAGATGAGTTTGGAGGCACATGTTCTCTTCTGATATAAAAGTCACAGAAACCACACAGGGAGAGTATGCTGGCATAAAAATTCTGATGAGATTGTGAGTAGAAGCAGAAAAGATACCTGAGGGTGGCTGGACCAGGAGACCATGGGCTGGTATCACTGCTGGAGCAGGATCAGTGTGCGTTTGGAGATGGGAAACAGGAAGCTAGTTGTGATTTATGTCAGAGAAGAGGAGCTTGAAGAATCTCCAGAAATGTCGAGGGAGGTAGAAATACGGACATTGAGACTGAGGAAAACAGGGTTGGCTGAGCAATCAGCCTGTGACAGAGAGTGAGGATGTGAAGTGAAAACTGAGGCTGTAGGAGGAACCTGGAAGAGTTGAGGTGCGTTAGCTCTGGGTAGACAGCCGCGTATGAAAATAAGGAGTGATTGGAGCTAAAACACGTGGACATACATATAAGGTAGGAAGAAGTTGCTCAGAAGAAGAGAGGAGTAAAGCCTCATATCCAACTGCAAACCTGAGGAGTAGAGCTGGGGTTGAGAAACGGAGTGAATGACAGGGAAGAGTCAATACCAAGGCGGGGGCACACTGGAGTTCGAAATGCAGAAAGAAGAAGGCTGTGGACACATGGTGGGGAAAAAAAATGGTATTCCCTAGAAGATTTTCATATCAGAGCCAGGTTGAGAGTCTCAGCACTGTGTGCTCCACTGTGAGTCAGTTAAACTACTCCTGTTGTTGGCTACCCTGCTAATGCAAATGGCAGGGGAGTTTTGTCTACTGGAGTGCAACAGTGACAGTTCCCATAATAAGCTATAGGATGAAGTTTCTGGGTTCATCATTTGCTTTTATTAGATCTAGATTACTCCACAAAAGCTGCTGCATTGTAAACTCATCATTAAGACTAAAGTACCAAGCAACTAAGATTTAGCCAATGCCATAGTCTAGGTAGCCTGTTCATTGTGGTTTGCTTTCCTGTAACTAATTTGCAATCATGAAACAAGGGTACCAATTAATATCAACTGTATCGTATTACTGTGATATAGGCATGAAGAACTGAACCAATGCTGCTTAATTAGTGTAAGGAAGAAGGAGCTTCTGACCAAAAGAGATCTGGTAATCATCTGGTTGAAGGCTCTGCATGCACTTCAGAGTATCTTGGAAATGGCTCCATCTCTTCAGTTTTTAAGGAATAGTTTGGTAATTTCTGATCTGGTACTTGCAGTAGAATTCTTATTATGTTGTACAGGAAGGATACAGGCCTGGAAAACTTGTAAATAATTCCAGTATGTTTTGATTAGATTTGGGATAGCAAAAAAAAGGTTATATAGTTTGATTATAAGGCTTTTCTGGTGAAAGCTACAATGGACTCTATTACAAATCTTAATGGATGTTAGGCCTCAAAATCTTAACGTTTTCTAAATTAGTCCAAGTGTAATTTTAAATTAGGCCATCAGACTTGTTTTGAGTGAGAGAAAAAGTAGACATAAATGAGCCAAAGTGCTTAAGTGAGACAAAGATGATAGGGCTGAAAATGTTTCTGTAATTTTAATGGACATGAGATTTATATACTAGGCAAACTACATTATAATAGATTTTTCATGAATTTATCTTAAGAATTTCTTTCTTTTCTCCATTTGTCTGAATGGGTGTGAATGTCTGTTAATCATAAATAGTATTATATACTGAAGATTTTTTTTCCCATTTTGACCTCTTGAGCCAAACGAAACCTTTTCCTGATAAATCAAGTGCAAAAAGAAAGATACTGCCTGTGCAGTATTTCAAGTTGCCATGCCCAGAGCCTAATCTCCACTGTAATGATGGGAACAGCGGGCAGTCTAGCGAAGCAAAACAAAGCATACAGAGAGGCTAATTCAACTCAGCGTGTAAATTTGGTATTGGCTGAAATGGGTCCTTCAAAATCTTCTTTCTTCAGCTCTTTGGAGAATTTTAGCTTCTTTTTGGAACATTTTTTTTTAGTAATAAGAAGCCTCAGAATGATCGACACCAGACCCAGAAAATGGACTGATAATTCCTCTTTTTCTCACCTTTGCCTTGACTCCAGGAAGAAGGTCCATTGCATTTTTGCAGCTGCTAGAAATGTTTCGTCTGTTTGATTCATAGCAATGCTTAATGAATGAGTGCCAGTGGTTTGCTTATCAGGCTGTGTAACCATGCAGACCTTTTCATTAAGGCAAGGTCAGAGTGAGCCTTGGCCTTTAAAAAAAAATGGTTGCTAGAATATAAATGCCAAGTCTAGATTAAAAAATCAGCACATCTGGCTGTAAAGCCTAAAACATTGCTGCAATAGTCACAGCTCAGAAAAATCACAAATGAAACAAGCTTGATAAATTCAAGTGAGTGGGAATAGGAAGCTTCTGGAGGCAGCATAATTGCTTTTCAAGGAGTTCTGCTGAGTCTTCAGGAGGAAAAAGCAGGCAGTGAGATATGTTTTGTGTCAGTATGATATGTTTGACTTAGTCGCTCAATAGAACAACAGTCAGATGATTTTGATTTGCCTGGTGGGAAATGGCACTCTTCGTTTAGGAAATCAGTGATTTTCTTGGACGTGAGGTGACCAGGGATGGAATAGAAGGAAACATCCTGGACAGCAGATCAGTCCTGTCCCAGGGAGCCCCACTGTGTGGACTGTGGCCGCACCACTCAAATGTATTGTCACATCTTCTTCCCAATTGCTCATCAGAGACAGTTTCCTGTGATGAGCAGCAGAACATGCGTCTGTATCAGGCTAGGTTTGCAAATCAGTTTTGAATCCTTTGGAAAGGTATATGTCACTTAAATGCAGTTAAAATACAGCATAATTTGTACCTCTGATTTTCCTTATGATCTGCTTCAAAATGCAGATGTGCCTAAGATTTGTTGAGTCGGATCTGTATGTGGGTCAAACTGATGTCAGACTGCTGGTTTACCTGACAGCTGAGTTAGAGTAACTTAATTGTGGAGCTGGATTTCTGAATACGAAAAGAGGCATTCATAACCTTTTTATTTGTGCTCCAGCTGATAATGAAAGACAACTGCTTTGTAAAACTACAACAAATGGGAAAAGAATGAACAAGCAAGGGACCATTTGTGTTCCCACTAATGCATACAGATGGTAGCCACTCTGAGCTGTAAATACTCCTGCACTATAAATCTATGCACAGCGTATTACTTACAGTATCTTCTTAGTATATCAACAAAGGAGTATCAATATACAGGGTTTTTTTCATTCAGATATGTCTAAACTGAATGCCAAATAGTGTTAGAAGGAGAGATTACAAATGAGGAAGGACTGTACCGGGGATTTGAAAAGAGTAGACTTATCTTTCACAGGATGAAAACAAAAATATTGGGAAGAACTCTATCAACTGTGGCTTGATGGTAGTTGAGAAGTTATAATGGTCAGACTTTCCCGATTAGGATGTTAAGGTCAGGCTGTTAAATCTTTATGCAGACATTTAAAAAACAGTTTAATGCTCCCATTTCACCTTATCCCCCAGGAGAATGTTACAGATATTTAGAGACATTAAATTGATCTTAGTGCCTGCTACTTCATGTATAATTTTTTTTTGTTGTTTTTCCCTTGAGGGTTTATTTAAAATACTACGTGTGTATCCATTCCTTAATTTTTGGAAAGTGATAATGTGAGAGATTATGATTTATGAGTCATGAAGCAAACTGATAGTATATTTGCTATGAGTTTATGTTTTAAATGCCAGTAGTTTGGTTAGTAGCTACTGATGGTACTGGTTTCTTACTCAGTATATCCAGATGCAGTGCACTGAAAATGCATAAAAACATATGTGACTTCCTTTTTTTTTTTTTTTTCTGTTAAATGATATTTTCCAAGGGGAGCTTGTAGCTGAGGGAGAGTAGCAACTCTGAGAAATAGAGTCATGAAGAGACTAATGATCTGTTTGGTGAGATACTTGGTTTTGTGTAAAATGAATGTAAATATTTACATTTCACCCCACAGAACGTTAAACCGTACAGAGAGGTAAGGCCATTACAGGAGCTCATTCTGAAATTACATTATGATTATAGCAGTCTCCTGATGGCCAGATGAAGTTAAACAGAGGGGAAAAAATCCATCATGTTAAAAATGAGGAATGAGGACGATCTGTCACATCTAAACCCAGAGACAATTCTCTTTAAAGCTGGAAGTGATATCTAATTCTGTGATTTCATTCCAACATTAGTTGCTCCTCATTAGAGTGAAACATGCCATGTACTTTACAAATACAATTTCTTTTTCTGCTTAAGTAACATCCATAGTTGACTCATATTTTCACTGAACACTCAAATCCCTCAAATTTACTGGAATTTTTATGGGATTTATTTTTTTAAGGCTTTAGTTTTCTATGACTAAGCAGCTATAAAACTAGATTAAAAAAACGGCATTGCAAGTTAGCTGTGACAGATTGGAAACAATGCGTGACACTGGCTTTGTTCCCTGTTTGACTGGATCTCACTCTACAGAGCTAGAGGGATTCCACAACATAATTGGGGGTTTGAATTCCTGGAAGAGTAAAAAAAGGCTTTTGGGGAATATTATGGGCAAATATATAGAGGATTTACAAGAACAAAGACTTTTATTTACTGAAGCTTGAGAGAAAATAAAGTCAACATCATTATAATGTTTATGATGGGAGTATATAATTTTGGAATAACCACTTATAACTCTTTTGCTCTAAGATATCGTGTTAGTAAGTCTTAGAATACATATGAAGAAAAATTATGAAGTACAATTTTGTAATGAATATATCTCACTAAATTTTTGTAGTCAATAAGATTGGATGAGTTTAATGCATAGATTAGCTTACTCCTTGTGGTCAGAGGGTTAGTCAGATAAAGAAACTGAATCAGAATTTTCCAAATAATTTGTATTTATTGTAATTTGTAATTTGTAATACTTCAAATAATTTGTCATTTGTAATAATTTCTGAACTGTGAAAAGAATAGGCTTAAACTAATAGATGTGAACAGATGTCACTGGAAATAATGTTTAAGTCTCCAAAGTATCGAAATTTATTTTTGATATTTCAGAATGAGAATGATATTTAAAAAAAAAATCTGCTTTCCTTTTGAGTATTTTGTTGTCCAACAGGAAAGTTATTCTGTTTTGAGGGTTCTATTTGGCACGAAGGAAAGGAGAGTACTCATGACTGGAAACTCCCCCACTCTTCTTTTGGTCAAAGAAAGTGAAGTCATTCAGTAAACTCTATCTTTTGTAGTGAAAGTAGGATTTTGGTTTCAGTAGTGAGCAAGCTATCAAAGCTGGATGCTTTAAGAAATAAAAATTGTCTCTTTATAATTGTATTTTTAATCTACTAAATGTGGTGGGGAGGATTTTTTTTTTTTTTAGTAATTGTTTTAAATTCTGGCAACATGCGTGTATCAAGTCTCACAATGTGCCTGTGGAGGTATTTATTTAAAGCAATATTGTTATCTTTTTATTTAAATGCAATTCTGTACCTGCATTAGAGAATATTAAATGTTATATTTCCAAGGGCTTATTAAATATTAATTAGTTTTCTTTTTCTGTAGTCAAGGGCAATCCTTCAAAGCCCTGGAATGAAACTCAGATGAACTAAGAGACCGTAAAAGCTGCTATTGAATGTGCATATTGGAAAATATACATTACATAGTGAGGGGAGTTGAATGAGGAGGTGTTGATATCCAACTCCAGAGCAAGTTGAATCCAGACAGGGTACAAACTCTTTCTGGGAAAAGGGTATTGTGAGAGTTTTTGTTCGAAACTTAACTATGAAAAAAGTAAGGGTGACTGTGACTACTAACAATTAACTGTTTGTTAACCTCTTCACTGACCACGACCTGTCCGTCTTGGAATACTGGATAATGTATAGAAATAGCCCATTTTAAGGGTGTGGAGCGGGAAGACGAAGCATATCTTGAACAGAGTAGTATGAATCTGATTTTATGAATATGAATGACACACCTGAGTGTGAGGATCAATTTCTACCTCTGTTGCTGTTTTATTTGTCCTGTGTCTGAGCTGATAAACCTTAGAATGACTGAAGTCAGGCCCTGGCTCCATCACAGCACAACGACAAGTTGTGCAAGCCATCTCATCTCTGGGTTTGCGTTGGAAAGGAAACTTGGGCAAGCAGGTTAAATGTGAGCCACAACATCCTCTGACCAGGTACCTTTTCCTACTGTGAAACCTAGATATGGCCTATGAGATTGTTGTCAGGTCATTTGCAGCCGCGATTTTTAAAGTGACCATAATTTCTTCGAGCTACTTTAGGAGCTATGTGCAAGGTAAAACATGACATTGGAAGCACAGAAGTTCTGATGATCCACAGACTGCTCAATTTTCAGTCCTAGAATGGGTTGTCCTTTTTTAAATTACTTTAAATTGTGAGCAGCTCTGTTCACCATGGGACACTGAGTTCAAAATAGGAATTATAAAGTTTTCTACTTCCAACAAATTATCTGCAGGCATCTGACACGCACTTTAGATTTATGTGCTTCATTAAGAATCAAGTTGTAGAGGATTAATCCACTTACCACAAACATTGGTAGGATTCAGCAATAGGGCTTGGCTGGTGATCCCATCAACTAGAGAAGCTGGGAGCTGGAGCCTGTACCAATGTTATTTGAAATGTGATGCTGACACACATGAACAAAACTGGGTGCACATTGCCTTCAAAATGTGAGCAGAGGGACTCTGCAGTCTATTGAGAGCTTTAACTACTTGATAAGGAATGTTCTGCATGCTGTGTATTATATACTGAACATTTTTTAAACATTTAACTGCTCTTTTGCAAAAATGGACTAAAAGTTTTATTAATCCAATTTTTCAAGCTATTCTCTCGCTTAGAAAAGTGTTGTCCCTCCAGAAAAACAAATAAACAAAAAAAATCCTAACTGAAGAAGGATAGTTTTATCTCATCCATTGAATCAAAAGAACTTCTAAAAAATGAGAAAAGAATTCTGGTTGTTTGGATCTTATTTGAAAACTTTTCTTCAATGTTTTTTTCCAAAGACTTTCAAGCCATGTGCTTGGGGTACAATCTTTGGTTTCAAAAAGGAGGTCAGTGAAGCTGTTTTACTATCTACCAAGTCTGAATTTGTCTTGCAGCTTGTCAAAACCTGTTTTCAGAACTTCTCACAGGGAAAGATTGCTAATGTTTCAAACAAAAAATTGTCTCTTGCTGTGACCTTTTTGAAATGACAAACTCCTTTTAGATTTGTGTGCTTCATAAAAAACAACCCACAAACAAACAAAAAACCCAACCCACAAAACCAAAAAAGTTGTGTCTGGAACTCCAGGTTCTGTGGATGTTAGCAGGATTGAGGAGTAGAACTGGAATCTGTACTGACTTTGAAGTATAGTGCTTGCCCAAATGCACAAAAACGGATGTGTTTTTAAAGGTTCATTACCTGCAAAATGAGAGAAGGTGGAATTAGGATGAAACAGAGGAACAGCATAAAGTGAGGATAGTACATAACTTAATTTCATTTTTATCATTACAACTGTTTGTGAAAAACAGGCTAGAGTCTTTTCAACACGTTGCCTAGTATTATGTAATATAATACTAAGGAAATACCTTTGTTAATGTTAAATAAATCCCTAAGCATTTTTCTTTGACTGGTAAAGTGTTCCTTCTTGCATTGGCCATTGCATTTTCTTCTTGCATGTTCTCTGAACACTATTATAGTAACACCGTAGGTCTTCTTGTATGTGAGGTTTCACCATACTAGGTGCTATATGAACATCCTGATTTTCACCATACTAGGTGCTATATGAACATCCTGATTTAAGGAATTTACAGTTTAAAACAAAATGCAACAAGAGATAGAAGGAGTGAGTGTCTTTGCTCAAAATCATTGATGTATATTGTATTGTATGCATGGCAAAATTGTACATCTCATTGTTTTACATTGCTATGAATGGAAATTGTGGGATTATCAAGAAGTCTGTCACCAGATTAGTGTTTTTTTCTTGCCTGTGTTTATTCTAACCTCTGAAAGATGACTGCCTTTAGGGTAACAGAGTAGAATACTCAGCAGATTCTGGAAATGGCTGAATGTCTTTTTCCTTTAAGGATAATATAGTGCAATTGAATGTAGGTACACAGTTAAAATTTCCAATCTGCTTTGCCAAGTGATGAGTGCCAAGTGGACTGTGGCCTTTTATGGTGTCAGTGTTGAGCAAAACAGTATATAAATAGCTTGTCAGGCAGTTCTACCTGTAGCTAATCCCTTGGTATTTGGCATTTTTTTAGAAAGGATCTGAACCAGAATGAACGCTTTCTGAAATAAATCCCAGAAATAGGTGCTAATTACTTACATACTATTACATTAACGCACTGTTGAATACACAGTTAATCTTTATTATATCTGAGTTGTTGAAAAATTTTAGTTTTGCTAGGTTTAATGTAATTTTCTGTTATTTTCAGCTAAAAAAACCCTGTTCACAGCTGTCTGAAATCATCGGTGTTAAAGACATTGCCCAATATTTTATCTATTTAAAATTTCCACTCAGATTGTGGACTGCAGTGCTGGCTTAACTTTGATGATCTTCAGCCTCTGCAGATTTGTTTGCTTTTTCCCTCCTTCACTGTGTAGAAAGATGCTGGAGGATGCTGGAGGAGCCTCCCAAGGATCGTTCTTAGCCTACCGGTGATTTAAATTCTGATAAATTCTCTATTCATTTTATGGAGAGATTTGGAAAATATCTAATGAGATTAGTTGACACAGGTTATATAAATCTGATTGTATTTGCTGACTCTAGTTGTCTCACACAAGACTGAGGCTTTCTGTGTATGTTGGTGTTGAGGCCAGGAATAGATGAGCTATGAACGTGTTGCAATTTATAGTAAGGCAAAGACAGAAAAGCCTGCTCAGTAAACGTCAGCCAGGTGACGTAAACTTGTTTGCTTAGCTCTTGACTTCTAAGTTCAGACTGGAGCATAAGTGTTCAGTTCAGTCCCTGAGTCAGTCTTTTCTGAAAGATAACAGATTCAGAGTGTTTGTAACTTGAGGGGCTTGGTGTAATAACTTTTTTTTTATTGATTGAGAAAGGAAGGCCATAAACAAGCTGCAAATCTCTGATACAGGTAGATACATGGGTGTTTTTGGTAGATAGCTGTATCCTGTGTGTTTCAATAAAATAAATTTCCCAGACCTGTGTTGCAAATTTAAACTTGTTTCTCAGAGTAAAAGCAATTGTCTCTATCATTTGCAGAGGCATTTTGTTGTCTAACTAATTTTCTCTTATACAAAAATGCAACCATTCAATGTTGTACCAGCCCAAATGAACTCCTGTAACATATAATCCTAAATCTCAGTGCTAATACTAAATTCAGTGGTTGATACTGGACAAAAAATCAGTTTTGCTGCAATATTGCAGCCTGGATTAAAGTGTCAGAACAGAAGCATTCTTATTGCTGCTGTTTTGTCTCCCTTGTAACTAGATTTTTTTCAGTGAGATTCAAGATTTTGGTGGGGATTTTGGGGTGACAAGCATCCTGCTGCCGCATTTTCTCTTTGTCGTATTACTGGAACCTGGACTGTAAGATACCTTTTCCAGTATAGTAGAGACCATAGTATTTTCTTCTACTTGCTGGGCTTCTTTAAGGCACTCAGTTTCAGACTGGAAATTAATGGATTAGAAGGTGTATGCCCTGAATGATTTGTAAGTAGTATTAAGGGAAACATAAAATACACTAAGTTTATTTACTAAAATAAGTAATATTAAAAAGAGATAATCTGCCTCAAGCTCTGAAATGTCTATCATATATTTTTGTTTTACTAGCTAGTAACAGTTTAAAATTATAAGAATCTGAAGCCAAAAGAGTTAGTAATTTGCTACGATTTTAAAAGAAATGTTTTTCTTTCTTGATATTACACAGCGGTGAAATTTCAAGCTGCTAGGTGTGTGGGAAGGCAAATAGGCACTAGATATTTTCAAAAACCTGTTTAGGTGTCTTTTTTGTCTCTTTGGGACCCTAACACCTTTGAAAATCTTCAAGTCTCCAGAGAGTTCTTTCCACGGTAATACTGTCTATAAAATGTCTATTAAGATGAAAATCCAGAATATCAAACCCATTGATAATATGTTAGAAATCCTAGCTCAGGGAGGAATTTAAACACATCATCTATTAATTTACCACACCATTACTATTGGAGTGCTAACAGGGTGGTAAGGTATCACCACTCGGAAGAAGTTAATTATTGTAGCAAAGGAACAACTGCCCTCAAAACACATTTTCATTTGACGCATGTTACCTCGTGTAAGAAAGTTTATTTCTCCCTCTAGCTGTTGGACTCTGTAAATTTTTATGAGGTCCTGTCTTAGACATTCTCATTTCTTCAATGTTTGACTGTGGTGACTGAGCTGAAGATCAGGCAGTAAATGTTTTTGAAATCCCTAATAATCCTCTGTGAAGGCTCTCTCCAAGTTATTTAACTGTATTTTATCTGTTCATGTGCTTCTACTAGAAGTGAATTTGTATGTCTCTTATTTGTTCAGATTGTCCTGGATTTGTGACTTTGATAGCAGGGTTGTGGATCCTAACACACTGGCAAAGCTCTGCCACTGCAGCGAGAGATGTTCTGCTAGGTGTATTTCTAGTCTCATTTGAGAGCATGAGAGATGGATGAATGCAAACATAACAGGCTGTGCAACCAACTCTACCTGTAACACAGAAAGAATTTTCTATCAGTAAATATCCCTTGTTTATGAATCATTGGAAATTCGAAGGAATCCCGGTGTTTGAATCTGTTCCTAGGACCCTCTGAGGTGCCCTTCAGGCCAGCTGTGAATGCCTGAACCATAATCTCAAAACCATCATCATAAGCCCTGTTTTCCACTATGTGAGCGGTGGACAGCCTTAAATCTGGCTGTGGTTGGTGTGTATGGGAGTTGTTTGTAAGGTACTTTGACAACTGAATGGAATTCAGGTGGTTCAGCACAGAGCAAGGAAGTTGATGCCCCTTTCTGAATGAGTTGCAGCCTGTCATGGTGTCTATCACCAAGACTTTTCCTGCTCCCATACTCCTGGCCTAGGTGTGAGAGCTGTCTGCTTCTTCCTTTGGCCTACGTGCAGGATTTTATGCATGCAAATTTGTGAATCATTTGAGGATGAATCAGCAAAAGATTTATAATGATCAGTGGCATTAGTATTAATGTGAAGAGCTGTGTGGTTCTGATGCCTCTTTTCCCTCTTTCTGTTTCAGTTCATCGCCTTTGCCTCTTTATTCTTCATCCTAGTTTCGATCACAACTTTTTGCCTGGAAACGCATGAGGCTTTCAATACTATTATAAACAAAACTGAACAGGTCGTCAATGGGACAGAAACTGTGCTACAGTATGAAATTGAGACAGATCCTGCCCTGACATATGTGGAAGGAGTCTGTGTGGTATGGTTTACATTTGAATTTTTAGTACGTGTTGTTTTTTCCCCCAACAAACTTGAATTCGTCAAAAACCTCTTGAATATCATTGACTTTGTGGCCATCCTGCCCTTTTACCTAGAAGTGGGCCTGAGCGGGCTCTCCTCCAAAGCTGCTAAGGACGTGCTTGGTTTCCTCAGGGTGGTCAGGTTTGTGAGGATCCTGCGAATCTTCAAGCTCACTCGGCACTTTGTGGGCCTCAGGGTGCTGGGCCACACTCTGCGAGCCAGCACCAATGAATTTTTGCTGCTGATAATATTCCTGGCACTCGGCGTTTTGATATTTGCCACTATGATCTACTACGCAGAGCGGGTGGGAGCTCAGCCTAATGACCCGTCAGCGAGTGAGCACACACAGTTCAAAAATATCCCTATCGGCTTCTGGTGGGCTGTAGTCACCATGACCACCCTGGGGTATGGTGATATGTATCCACGGACTTGGTCAGGCATGCTGGTGGGAGCCCTCTGTGCACTGGCTGGAGTACTCACTATAGCCATGCCCGTGCCTGTGATAGTTAATAATTTTGGGATGTACTACTCCCTGGCCATGGCAAAGCAGAAACTACCAAGGAAGCGGAAGAAGCACATCCCTCCTGCTCCTCAAGCCAGCTCACCCACCTTCTGCAAGACAGACTTGAACATGGCCTGCAATAGCACACAGGGTGACATCTGCCTGGGCAAGGATAACCAGCTGATGGAGCACAACAGAGCATCAGGTAGGACCCCACTGGAAATGCATGTCCTCTGAAAACACTTTATAGACCAGTATGTTTGGTAGGGGTCAGAAAGCAGCCAGTCTTTCTGCCAGGAGAAGACGTAGCTCCCACCCTTCTCCCCTCCAGTGTTTGCGTGTGTCAGTCTCATAGAGGACAAAACAGGTATAGCGATGTTCCCAAACCTCTATGTAGCTGGTCTATACAGTTTTGCTTGCTCTGTTGAGAATGCTTTCCTGCTGATGATATCAACCTTTTCTTTTGCCTGTTGTTTGTTGCGTCGTATGGATGTTTCTTGTTTTTTCTGCATGACTGTGACGATTTGCGCAGCCACCGTGTCCCACCCTGTTGGACTCCATGGTGTTTTGCCTCAGTGTCTGTCTCTTGTGTCAGCTTTGCCTGTGCCACATCGTGGCCTGTTAAGCAAGATCCTACAAAGAAGCAGTCATTTAAAAGGAGCAGGTGCTTTACATCAAAAGCCCAGCACTCAAAGGAAATGAGAAGAAATTCTCTCTCTAACTTCCTTTCCATTTGGCATTCTGCTTCCCTGGCTAGAAGAACCTCCTTCGTCTGTGTTAAATGAGGCATTGCATGATATTTACTATTAATTGAATGATAATAGCATAGCTGATGTACAGTTTGTCAAGAAAAATGAAAATGACAACCCCTAGCAACATCATCATTATTAGTGTTGATTTTTATGATTTACATTATTTGTTAGATTTCCAAATGATGGATAGGGAGTATTTTGTGCTAATCACTGTGAAAATGCATATCAAATGACAACCTCTGCCCCTCCAACCACTGCCCCATATTCCATATCTCTTCAAATTAAAGAGTAAATTTTATCCTTCAGTATAATTAAAACTTTTTTCCTAGCAGCAAGGATATTTACTTTTTTTCTGGAATGTGTTTATCCTTAAGACAAGAACAATCCGATTACAAAGCTCACATACCAGTCATTAGACTCCTCTTGGAAAGCTTCTAAACAATAATAAGAGCAAACCCACCCATGACTGGTGTCATTCAGTAACTGAAATTTATTTTTAAAAAAAGAAGAGTCTGGAAAACCATTCTTTGAATAATATCTGTCTTTGGTCTGTTAATCTGTTACTGAATAGCATTTATGTTCAAAGAAGCTCGGTTTCAGTCTCCAAGTGAACACAGCTTTTTGAACATCCTAAATATATTTAAGAGGATGGAAACCCTTGAAAGGACTCACAGTGAGGGAAGAATATAGATAGTTTTACAGTGCTTTGACTGATACCTACTTTCAGACAACATCTTTAAAGTGTTAATGATAACAGCTTTTTCATGCCATCAGATCCTACTAAAGGTACTCTGGAATGGAGGAGGCTCAGTGAGATCAGAGAAAAGAGACACTTTTCTGTGTCTGCAGCTTTATTTACAAGGTGTTATAATCCTTGAAGTTAGAGAGAAAGTAGATATGCAAAAAAGAGCTGTTTTAAAGTGTTAACTTTCTCTTCAGAGGTGCCACCGTTCACATTGTGCCCTGCAGCTTTATTTCTGGTAAAGAATGCTGTTAGAGTCAGTAGGACTTCTGCACAAAATTTCAAGGCTGGATATAGCCTTGAATATAGCATTACCAGTTCAGAAAAACACATGGTCAGGTTCAAAGGCAAACGTAAAGTTGAAGTCAATAATATACCATTACCTGTTATGTGCTGTACTGAGCTGAGATTTTTTTTTCTTGAAGTGTGGCCTGAATCTGAAATAGTAGATAATTTTAAAAGAGTCCTTTGGAAGTGCCAACTCAGGAGAGGTAAGAGTTTTGCTGTTTGCCAAAATAAACTACAGAGACCAAAGACAGCATTTAATGTTGGATACTTACGATGACAAGCAGTGCAAGTGTGATAAGTATAGAAATGAAAGCTAAGTGTGTTATTAAACAGGTTTTAGTGCCAAATGTTGAAAATTTAACCGTTCTGGGGGAGGGGTTGTCTTTAAAATATGCTAACCAACGTATTTTAAGCAAAAATGACTAGCATGACCTCTTGTTTAGCAAAAAGGACAGCCAAAATATTAAATATTTGTTTGAAATAACCAGAGCTGACTGTACTCCAAAAAGTTACAGTCCATAATAGGCAAATAACTGGGCCTTAATTTGATTCATATTTCGTGTAAGTTTAGTATAATTTTCTATGAGATTTAAAAGATTAACAGGAAAGTCAAAAGATCATTTGTTCTTGAATAAAACATATACTTCTTGCCACTTTGTACTGATTAATGGTGAATTGCAGTCTTGTTTTCTGCTAATGATTTACCTTATAATGATTTTTTTGAGTGATGGGAATATCCGGCATTCAGCATAAGCTCTTTGTGATGTCTCATTTCCTCATTCATTATTGTCTGTAAATGGGCATGGTGCTTTAACCAGTGTTATCAGGTGAAGACAGTGCAGGAAGTGAGCAGCCACTCTCACCTGGTGAAAGGCTCCCTCCCATCAGACGCTCTAGTACAAGAGACAAAAACAGAAGAGGGGGAACATGTTTCCTACTGACAACAGGTGATTACACGTGTGCTACTGATGGAGGGATCAGGAAAGGTATGGACTTCTTTCATTAGATCATAAAAGGTTACTCAGCAATGTGCTTGTGAAAAGCAATCTTAGAGTAAAAATGATGTGCACAATGCTCTAAGAGGAAAGACTGTACTCACAATGTATCTTTTTTTCTTTATTCCTAGTCATTCTTTTCCTGCTTTCCTTTTAGAAACACTCATCTCCTTTAGTCTTCACAAAATGTGCTTGATGTTGGACCCTTCATTTCACTTGTGTCTTCATTTGTCTGTTATCTTTAATGGAAAAGCTTGCAATTCAGTCCTTGCTCATTCAACCACTCATCACTCACTACCATTTGTCATTCTAAAAGATAAATTAATTATTTAACAACTTTTGTCTGCACTTAATAACACAGTAAAAATTACAGCTGAATAAATTGCATTTAAAAGGTCGAAATGCCAGAAGTAAGCAATGTTTTTGTTCTGAACACTACAAAGCATATCTTACAAGATGCTATTTAGATTTTTTTCAAAGAAAAGTTTGGGTTTAGAATGCCGCAAAATGTTTCCTCTTTGTATAAGTAGTAAACCACAGATGCTAAAAGGTGACTACCCCAACCAGAATTCAACTACAGCCAACAAGTTTCATATTGCAAGGTGCTAAAATGCCTTTCCAGTTATTCAGCCTCTTCAGATCTGATTACCCACTGTTCAGTAGGATTGAGCTCCCTAGGTAGAATTTGTAAAACCTTCTGTCATAGAATAGTAGAATCATAGAATCAATGTTGGAAAAGACCTCTAAGATCATCACCCAGTTCTGTCCTTACACAGCTCACCCATGTGACTGAAGGTGTGGCTACCCCATCAGCGGCATACCTAACCTCAGGGCATAGCCCCAAAATCAGCAATGCCAGTACTAGTCTTGCCATTTTCTTAGATAAGAGTCACTTTGGTTTGGTTTCTTGCCAAATTGTGTCATTCTAACAGGTTTCACGTTCCTGAATGCTGAGGTGCAGCTGTTCACCTCAGAGTATAACTGCGATAGCCATGTGGCACTTCCCCCCTCTCCGTTTTTTTTAGAAAAACATCTGCTTTGTGTACAGCAAACACAGCTGTCCCAGCCAGCCATAGACCCTAAAGGAATTATCCTAGGTTATTCTGCAAATGCTCTTTTTACATTTCAAAAGCATGACCCCAGTAGGTTCAACCTGTGAAAGCAGGTGTGCAACCAGAGTTCGATGTCCATCATATTTGTAAAGAATATGATTGTCTCTATGCTCCTACATTTTACATATTTTTCTATATAATATTTAGATTAAATTGCAGACTTGTGTAGATTTAAGACACTGTCCACTGAGCATATATTTCACACTGTCTTCTCAACAACTAGGATTATTTAAAATATCTCTGATGGTAAGACTCCAGTCTTTGAGGAGGTCAGGAGCACCTCACTAAGACAGATTGCTGTGGCATCTTGCAAGATAATAAGGTTCTTGACTTCTTTAAGGAATGTTAGTGTAAACATTTGGGTGCTGTTCACTTGTCAGTAACCAAAATTAGAACAGAAATAATAACTTTCCCATCAGCTGCTAAAGACATATTCATATAACAATAAAACTGGGACCACATGAACATTTTCATTTCAAAACCTAGATTCAAGAGAAAATTGTTTCGTAGTTTTTCCTAGAAAGCTGGGGCTTGAGTTCAGAACTGACAGTTCCTCAATGAGAAATGTGCTCTTTGACTAGATTTGGTGATAATCTTAGCCCAGGCTGAAATGTTTTAGCCACTGGTTTTCAAGTTTATTTTATAAGAGAGTAGGGAAGATAACTCAGGAGCAGAAAGTATCTTCAAGTAGCAACCAAATGATTTTGAATACTTGAATTTAATTTACATATCAAGTCTACTAGTTTGAGGGTTTTTCCCCACCTTTTTTTTGTTGTTGTTTTGGTACATCCTTCTTGTTTGGTTGGTTCTTTGGTTGGTTCTTGGTATGGTCAATGATCATTCTGAGGTTTTTGCATTAACACCTTATATTGATTCAGAGTTGATCCAAAACCCACTGAAATACCTGGAAAGTACCAATTTTGGATCATGCCTCTGTCTTTATTCATCTTGTGTACCTGGATTTCATTTTTTAGAAGTTCCTGTTTGCTTTATCAACTTTACCATCTTCCTCTGTCAATTCTTTCCTTTTATCATTAGAAAAGCAGCAGGAAAAAATATTTTTAAAAATACTTTTGTAGTTTCTGTGTTAAAAAGCTACCTGATTATTTTGATTTTTTTTTTCTGGTAAGCTTTATATTTACAGGGAGGTTAAATATATACACTAGCATTGTGCTTCCACTCAATTCCCCTTTCAAATGTGATTCTTTGTAATATGTGTAAATGCTGATAGAAACTCAGAAACTGGAGGCAGTTTTTGAAATGTATCAGAAGTCTGTGTAACATCACAATCTAGCATGCCCTTGCAATCTGGAGATAACATTACATGACATTTTACCAGACATGAAGTTGTACATTTGCTTTAAGTGTAGTTTGTAAGTATGCAGTTCTCAGTGGGTAAGAAATATGTTAATTGTCTTTTGGGGGAACCTAAGATATGAATTTTCCTGAAGATGCTAACAACTGTCTGTCTGTTACCTGGAGATGAGGAATTTGAGCCAATAAATATTTCAATGAGAAAAAAAAAAAGGTCTGATAACATCCTATGTAATATTTAGCTATATCATCACTGACATTTTACAGTTTTTGTGGGAAAAGTCTCAGGGTTCCTCTTTAAGAAATATATACCTGAATGTCTTAACCTGACAAATTCTTAGATGGATACTTTTCTTGAAGGAAATAAGTTGTGCCATTGAAATCAGTGGGACTTCTCATGCTTTCAGTGAAGTATGTCTCCATGAGCTTGAGGAGCGAAGTCCTGTCCTGCATCATCTTCATTGTATTTCCTGGCTGATCTCTCTCTCTCCAGACCGATGGGCTAAGCCTTTCCTTTATAAACAGGCCTAACAGGTGCAATTAAAAATAATTCGATTATGAAGATAGTGATGCAGTGAATAGCAATGTTTTTCCATCATTTTACAGCATAGCCGCTACAAGATGAAAACAATCTGGATGTACCAAAAAGTAGCGTACATGAACAGAAATGTCTACAAGTGCAATGTTGTCTCCAGATTGTGAAGCATTATGTGGGTGCCTCATTTAATGATTAATTATTTACTACTTGCTTGTGTGGATTAATAATGTTTATTTCATTTGAGTCAACTGGAGAAGGAGCACAAATATGGTATTTTAAATTTGCCAATTAGGAGGCATTTGCAAATATATCAGACTCTGCTATCTTATTATACTTTAACATTAGACACAAAGTCTTAGGGTTAATAGTTCTGAAGATAGAGCTTCTTTCCCATATTATCATTCAATCCCCTGCAGAAGTGATTTACACGTACTGTATGCAATTTATCTGGGTTTTATTTATTTTTAAAAATAAATCATCCTTTCTTAGGAATTGAATTCAGCAGAGATTATATAATTCTGACAGTTTTTATAGCCTGTCTTAATGGGTTTTTGATTATGCTTAGGCAGATAGCTCAAGCAGTAACCCTGGTGGGATCCTTTATCTTGCACTCTGCGCAGCCCTGCTGAGGATGACAGAGCAGCACTGAGTGCAAGACGAGGTGTGGAAGAGCAGGTCAGACCTCTTGTGTGGTGTCTGTTTACCTTTCTGGGGAAGAACAGCTGCATTAATTTGTAAATAACTTTATTTATTAGTCTATTTTGGTAGTAATGTGTCTCAGCATTGAGTTCTTTTGCAGGCAGATTTCCTCTGAGTCCCAGATAGCTTCTTGGATTACATTACATTGTATTGTTTGTCTTTGTCTTTTTTTTGGCTGAATTCAACTGATGTCCGTGCATTTTCTCGTACAAGGCTATGAAAAATCTCGAAGCTTAAACAACATAGCTGGCTTGACAGGCAATGCTCTGCGACTGTCTCCAGTAACATCACCCTACAGCTCACCTTGTCCTCTAAGGCGCTCTCGGTCTCCCATCCCTTCCATCTTGTAAACCAGATGGCATCAATCGGCTACATAGTATTAATTCAAATACTGTTTACCACGTATTGGAAATAAGTATAGCAGTAACTATAGGGTCCACAAATGTGGTATAACTCCTGCATGATATAACTGTTGGTAGTAAGAAATGCCACTTGGGTAGCTGAAGATTTTTATCTTGGCATTTAAAGATAACCTAAGGTAGCGCTTCTCCTTTTCTCTACTATATTGTCCTATGTTCCTGTGGCAATAAAAGGACAGTTAGTGGATGCCGTTGGCCAGTATATTCAATAATTAAGCATATTTTCAGGGAGATTCACTTAAAATAATGTGCTTCCAACTAATTATCAGTCACTCCATTGAACCTCCATTTCTTGTGACTCTAATCCATTCTGAAGATGTCTGGAATCGTGTCTTGGTTGCACACAATGTGACTTGGGTCTTCTCATTTGCATGGACCATCCTGTCTTCATCACCTGACAAGCAGTGTTGCCGATCGCGGAGACCACAGAGGGCTCTGGATGTATGTTCTCGCATTGTACCATCCTGCTGATATGAAAGCACTGATAAACTGGTCTGCATGTGGGATTGTTTTTCTTTGTTTAACCTTCTCCTTTATTTTTTTAACGATCTACTTGTTTATAAATGGCTTTATTTTGTGATTAACTTACTTCGGTATTGGATTGCTGTATCAGAGTTCTGAATGTCTCCGGTTGTTTGCACACAGATAACTGCAAAGAGGTTGTCATTACTGGTTACACGCAAGCAGAAGCCAGATCTCTTTCTTAATGGCTTGGGGAAGGCACAAAACATGCAAGAAAGGTAAACGCCATCCAGACTTGCAATTTTAAGCTAGCAAGTGCTGCTTGGTACTGTAGTCATTTCTCTACTCCAGGGTTCTTCAACATTTTCAGAGGCTGAGTACCAAGTAAAATTGAGAAGGTTATTTGGGGGCTTTTTTTTGTACCACTGTAAGAGGGTAGTAGTTCTCAAGTCGGGTTTTTGACCAGCCTTAAACCTCTGGCTCATGAGCTTAAATATTTTCTTCAGTCAATGTTTTTTGAGGTGCTTTGTCCTATATGTTGTTTGTCTGTCTGTTTCGCAACCTGTCTTCTGTATTCTCCATCTGTCTCCATAAAGCACAGAGATACTGTTAAAATGCCCCTCTCTTTTAAGGCTAACTAAGGACATTTTTCTCCTTTTCCCTTTTTTTTTTTTTCATATGGACTATATTTGTGTGTATAGATGCAAATATATATATTTTTCCAGTGCAAGTTAGTATTGTCTAGACTAACTCGTGAGCACTCTGAAGATTTTTCGAGTGGGATTTAGTAGCGGCTTTACAGTACTGACCAGTTGCCTATTGCATCAATCTTCCTCCTAGCAACCAGCATTCCTTACAGTTTTGAAACTGTATCTCCTCTAGTGGCTTTTTCATTCAATATTAACCTCTGTTTATGCAACAGGACAAATGCAATGGCAGATTTGATATTCTGGGCTGGGGAGGAAAAATTACACTAAACCATAGAGTTCTAGAACTATGTGGGGAAGACCATAACAACCCAGATCTTAAGAGATCCTTGAGATTGTTGAATAATCCCTGATTGCCATGTTCTATTTTTTGTTAGGAAAAGAAATACAACTTACTGTTGACCATGTAACATGTTCTTCTGTATATAGCCTAGCCCAATAGCATGACCTGCATGTCAGAATTCTTGTACAATAATGTATTTATCAAAGTATACATTTCTGATATTTAGAGATGTACATTGATTTAGTTTTGGTAAAATATTGTCAATAGAGAGATAATTGCAAACAGCTTTTAGCAAAGGAATTAATATAATATCTGGTGCTGCTGTTATATTAACTACAGTGTTGTACAGAATTTATCATGGATTTTTGACTGCTGAAAAAGGGACAATGGAATTTAGCCATACCAAGGACTGTACGGGAAAGAGACTGCTGCTGCTGAATGGGCCCTGATAAACATCTCACGCCTTGAGGAGGTTACTGAGACTTTACGTGTGAAGTAGAGCTTGTTAAAGAAGATTAAGGACTGCTCATAATTACTGCTGCCAGAGAAAGGGGTAACTAGTCGCTGTTGATGAATCAACTGTAAATAAAATGTGTGTGCATGGAATATAAGTTTTTATCTATATCAAGGAAAGCTGAATTCAAGTCATCATTGCTAAAGCTCCATGCAAAGACCCACGCCCCTGTGTGTATTCTTACTGGTTCCTGCAGTAACTTGTGCTGTGCATCATACAAAGACACACACTTAATAATGATAGTGATGTAAGCTGCATCTGTCTTGCCTCCTGTCATAATAATGGTATATTTTGCAAAGGTCACAAATATGATCAGAGTAGGTTTGCATAATTCCTTGCTTTCTCAGTTTGCCATGACCTATATTTGTATGAATTCTAGTGTACATGCCAAGTCTTAAGTTACTTTTCACTTTGATAACAGATATGTGACTGCAGACAAACATCACTAAATTTGTTCACAGCACACAGTCTTCTTCCATTGTTACCTCAAACTATAAGTATTATGAGAAATAAAATTCTGGCAGCAAGAATATTTTGGTTTTTTTTTCTTTTAATTCAAAGTGTTGCAACCCAACATCAATAAGTATAAAAGACGTATTGAAATTATATCCTACAAATGTATATTTTACATAAAAGAGATATTCTTTGATCAGTTATTTTCTGTGATTTTTGTGGTAAATGAATCTAGTCTATTCTATGTTTATAAGGCATTGTAGTGCTACGATGTGATAATTATGCTCTCTCCATCCTATTCAGTAGGAAATTCTCCAGAATCTGTTTTGTCACCCTGGTGTCCCAATTGTAGGGACCTGTCCCAGTTGTGAAACTCTGTATCGTGGAACTTCTGTGAACATGTCAAGGTGCATGCACAATCCTGGTGGAAGCCAGTGGAAATGTAATACCTGAACTGGAGAATAAAAGGCAAAAGACCTGGGGAGGAACTTTGAACATATTTTCTGAAGTGGCTCCCCCCCCCATCGGTCCCCTGCCTGCCACTGGCCATCCCAATTCTCAGATGAGTTTCCGGGGGTAAATGAGGAGTTAATTTAAAAATGAGCTGAGCTGAGCATGAGCTGCCTTCTACAACAATTTAAAAATCTTCCTTCTTGCTAATGACCCCATGCCTCATGGGGAAGTTGTGATTGGGCTAGATATTGTCAGACTCAAGGCAGTTTTATTTCATCTTGGTGTGAAGCCAACCTAAAAAGGAGGTGATAAATGGTTGCTTAAAACTCGTAATCCAATAGTGCATTTGGGGCAACTAGTGAAATCTCTGAATACACAAGCAGAGTGTGTGAGAGGACTGAGGGAGCTAGTACAGCTGTACGCATGATATGAGGCTGATACCTCAGTATTTTTGAGAAAACACTGGAATGGAAGAAAGATTCCAGAAATTAGGATCAAGAGATTTTCAAGTTTTGGAAAATGTGTTATAATGATGTACCATGAAAGCTTGGTGTGCTGAGTTTACCCAAAGGTTAAAAGTTGTCTGCACGGTGACCTGTGAGTGGTACCCACATGAGGAAGAGGTGTAGTGGTTAGCCAGGACAAGACTCACAGCCACCCTCAGGCACACAGGTCTCGTGTCAGCCCCCAGGCACCCAGAGGGAGGTGTCTGGCTTTCCTCAGTGGTACATGGGGATGGTGATGAGCCCTGGGTGGGACACAAACATAAGCAGTGCACTGTGTTGAGTAAGACTGTAGAAAACATTGATGGCCAGATGGTATCTGATGTATTCTACTGTCTCTGGAGCTTAAGCCTGGATGCACCTTCGCTGGCACAGGACCTTTAGTCCAGGATATTCTGACTGCAACTACTGACTTTTCCTCTAGAGAACCAAGCCCATGTTTTAATGCTTTCTTTTAATACACACCTGGAGGACTAGCAGATGGTAAGTCTTAACTATTCATGTGTCATGGGGCTACAACTCAAATCTGACTGTTGTAAGAGGAAGAGTTGGCTCAACCACCAGCCCTCAAAGACTAGCCCCCTCCTGTTCTTCCCCTGCTTCTGGGCCCAAGAAGGGGTGAAAGTGCATTTTCATGGGAGGTTTAACTTTCTTGGACTGAGGAAGGCTTTGAACCAAGACTTCACTCTTCAGGGCAATGCAGTTCTTACATCTCAGATACTATATAAAGGATGGGCAGCACATTTACATTCACCTCCTCTTTTGGCCATCCTTTAAAAATAAGTAGATACAACGAACTCTTGTAAAGGGGATTCTCACAGTGCAATCTGCTTATGCAGAGCAGATCTATCCGAGCTCCCAGAGACCTTCAGCCCTGCAGAAGCAAATTGGCACCTTGAGGAAGGAGTTAAGGGTCAAGCAGTGTGTGAGTGTGGGTATCCTAGGGATCAAATACTCACCAAGGGGCAGTTGTGGGCATTTCTGGGCCTGCTTTCAGAGTGAAAAAATCCATTTAATCCTTGTGTAAGTGAGACCTGAGGGTTAGAGATAGAGTTAAACAAGCAATGAGTTTAGAAGCAATCCATCCATTATGACAATTTACCAAAGGCTATTGCATGTTCTCTTAAAGTCAAAATGTCATAAATAAGCACCTTTTTGAAAGATAAACTAGTGCAGCACTAGAGCATATTGTGGAGGTGATCAGATTATGGGACCTTTGGGCTTCGAACCCTGTTACTGTTTGTATGAGGCCTCATTCAGCACTGAGGAAATGTTGCTGCTCCAGCAAATTTTGGGACACTGTATTATAAATGTTATAGGTGTGTACTATAAACATATTCCAGAATTCCTGAGAATCATACAGCTAATGTTAATTAATTTAATGTTGTGTGCCAGGGGGCTTTTTTGTGTGTGAAATAATTATTGATCTCAAAAGTTCTTTTTCAAAAGTTCTGTATTTAATTAGAACTCTTAGGAGGAAATTTAAGGAAGCCTCTGTTCCAATGGTTTACTGAAAACTGGAAGGGCAAGAGACCAATCTGACACGAGCAAATTTACAAGTGTGTTTAATGTGAAGATATGAATTTTAAAAGTTGTGAATGAATTAACTGTATGAAAGAGGAGGGCATTTTATCATCAGAATAAATCATGCAGAAGTCAGATAAAGGAAATTGGAATGGAAAACTGCTACTAGAAAGAGAAAATTAATATATTAATATGCTATATTGTAAGCAGTGGCTTGAACAATTCCATAATAGAGCCTCTGAATAATAACTGAGAAGAAATTATGAAAAAAAGCCCCAAGGGTTTCTATCAGGTTAAAATTGTCAGAAATATTAATATTTTTATAACATATCATTTTCCCCTTGGAAATACTTATTATTTATTCAATTTCTAAAAAGACAAGTTATTTAAAAAAATGATGTGTTTTAAAGTTGAGAGTTGACTCATGAGCGAACGCTGAGATGTTAGTGTTGGGTGTTGGGTACCTAGCTGGTGTGCTGTTACCAGCATTTACCTCCTACTTAACTGGATATCCCTGCGACATGTTGAAGTTGCAGAGGTGTCTGATTCCAACGGGAATCTGTCACATGCTGGCTCTGCTGGGATGTGCTCCAGCAGAGCTCCCAGTTCCATGGCACAGCCTGCAGAGCCACCTCGAGCCCTGGACTACGTGCGGCTTCTCTGCTTTCTGGCAAAATACACGTGCTTCCCTCGCCCTCAGCAACCTCCTCCCCAAAACCCAGCCTTCTGTCGCTGGCGTTTTTTTCTCATGAGCATGTTGATGAACAGCTGACAGATCTCAGATTCGTGCTTTCACAGCTTCGTGTTCACAGATGGCAATATTCTAGGATATTTTTAAAAAAAAGAAATTGGAGGTGGACACATTTTTGAAAATTTGGCACCAAAATGTTACATATTTCATTTAACATCTCCTGTATTATTTGCAGGTGGAAGACTGGAGATCAGTTTAAAACCAGGGCAACAGCTAGGCTATACTGAAACTTTCAGGATGTGTTCATTTCACATTCTGCATCTGGTTAGAGCATCCCTGCATTTTACTATCATATGAAGCTCTCAGTTTTCTCCCCAAATGGGATTTGGAGATAAGCTGCTAGGGCAAGTCAGAGAGTACTATTTTAAGCTAATTTTTTTTTCTGTAGAATGGTCATGGCTCCTATAAGGACCGTAAACATGTATTGTAATATGAAGGAAAAGAAATTGCTTGGGAAATACTGAGGCTGTGATAGATGGCTGTAATCCATCTTTGTCTTGCAGAATGGTACAGGCACCCTTTCTTTAAACAACAGAAAGCAAACGGTTTTATGGCGGTGTCCTCAGAGCAGCAATAGACCTGCATAAGATAATGAACTACCAAAAGAAGAAAGTGGAAGTTGTTTCCCTTGACCTTAAGACAGCTTATTTGCAAAAGCAACAAGATCAGACTTGTTTAGGAAGCTTGGCCTTTGCAGTGAAACAATGCAAACTCCATCAGTCTGAAGAAGAGTAAACCGTAGCCACGTTATCCTATTAGGCTGATGCTAAAAATAGAATGGATTTTCAGTTTCTAACAGGGATTTCCGTGCTTTGTGACTAAACGCAGCACCAGAGTTTTATTCATGCCCATGGATTATGTTGATACAATGCAGTGTTTAGCATTCTGAAAGTCAAAATGATGCCATTGTTTAGTACTAGTCTTTGCATTTTGCTAACATGAAAAATCAGGTTTCTTCTGAACTGAAACATGGGAAAGGGGTGGTGAAGGGAGCACTGAAGGAAATGGTTTTCTTGAACTCTTATGGAATCTGCTGCATGTAACTGTGACACAGGAATTAAAATGCACAGCTTTCCCTATGTCAGTGTCTTGACATTGACTGCAATTTTTCCAGTTTTGAAATTCCTTTTCTTAGTTTTGGTTGTAAATTGTGGCAACAAAAATTTATTTAGTTATTACTGTTTATAACCTCTGCTTAACCCTTGATGAGTTTGCTTTAAATCTGTGAATAATGGAGAAATGATAGAGCTAAACAACACCAGGATTAAGCTCAGAGAAGAACTTTTACACAAACTTAATAGATCCATCTGTAATTATTTAAGAGTTTCCTCAGTACAGGACATCATCTGAAGAAGTTCCCAGCATGAAATGGCTTCACTGAAATGAATGGTAGAACTGTCCTTGGCACGATTAGGTTTTGGAAAGCAACTGGTTTATGCCATGGACATTGACAAGACATTTATCACCAATATCTTAATATTCTATTCAAAATATTTCAGCTGAAATTATACTAATACTAATAATATCAATACCGTTACTAAAAATAATAATAACGTGACTTATCATGATGGCCACCAATTCTGATTTTAGTACAAGTAGCTGAAAGCATAGGCAGCTGCATGCTGAGTTCCCCTTCTCACCATCTTCCAGTGGCTGAACATCCCGTGCAAGTGCCAAGGGCTTCACGCTGCAGCTGGTAGGTTTGTCCTCCCCTCATCCTGATGCAGGGATGAGGAGAAGAAGGCGATTTTCACCTCTGTACTCAATTCACCTACAGGGTGAGTCCTGTGCACTCTTGGTGCCTGCTCCGAGTGAGCTGCTTGGGTTTCTCCAGAGCTGAAGAACATGTATCAAGAATGTCCAGATAATGGTATTACCCATATCTTAGATACCTCTTTCAGTATAGGTCAAACTGATGTCTGCAAGTGCCTGTTGACAGAAGTCTCCTGATCTGTCTCCCTCCTGGCATGGGGTGGAGGCTTAGCACACAGGCAACATGCCTCTGCTCTACCGTCTGCCCCTCCTGGTGCTTTGCCCCCCTCACAGATGTGTTGTGCCAAGGCTACTTTGTGGACATTTTCTCTCTATGGCCCCAGAAGTAGTTTCTCTTTCAGCACTTGCGTTCTTCTCAGAAGAGAAAGGGGATGTGCCATCAGAGCCTGCCTGGGAGGTGGCTTATGCCCAGGTGTGTACGGGACTGACATGTCCCCACACTGACTCCTGAGCTTTCTTCACTTTTGTTTTTTGGTTGTTGCAGGTAGTACGTCTCTGAAACCATTTTATCATGTGAGCTATGGGAGTACTTCAAAAACATATCTTGGAAGAGCATTTGGCCATCTGAGAAACTCTGAGCAGAATTCGTGTTACTTATTTGCTTTTTTGTCCTCCTGCAGTCTCCTGAACTCTCTATGCAGAGTATTCCCTTGTTTTCTTTGCACTTGCCTTCACCGCTTTCTGCCTTCTGCAGATCTCTGCCTTCTGCAGATCTTCAACTCTGCTCGCCTGATATTCAGGACCTACCCGCATGCCTCCTTTGCCTGTCTTCTCATTACAGTGCAGCTGTAACCTCCATGAGGGCTGCTGGAAAGGGAAGAGGTAAGTGAATCTGGATCTTATTCACAAGGTTAGAAGCATGCAAGACTGAATCTCTGTGTGAAGCTGACTCAAACTTGTTGGAGATGTCGTCTTATGCAGTTGGGTCCAGCCCAGCTTAAAATGAATTTGCAATTCTCTGCAGCTCCTTTCGTATGGCCACCACATTCGGGAACATTAAATTCTGAAACAACAAAATGCTGTCTGAAGGCAGCACAGCTGTCAATGAAGAGCAGTTTGCAAGTGGAATATGGCCAGTGGCAGGGACACTGCAGAGGAAAATGCCAAAAAACAGATAGAGATGATTGCATAGAAACCAAATTCAGAAATTAGATTCTCCAACCACATATTCAGTGAACTACTGATTTACCAATCAATATAATAGTACTGAGCAGAATGACTGGAGTACCAAATAAATCATAATTTATCAAAAAATAATGTCAAATACTGACATAATTCTTTTTGCCTTTTTTTTAAAGCTTACTGTAATACCAAATTACCTTCAAGCCCAAAGATAAATAGAATGAAAATATGTAATTAGCTAAATTAATGTCAGAGAGTAAACATCCTCAAAGGTAGCTAAGAATTTAAGAAAAGTTTTTATATTCTAGTTTTAAACAAAAGCTGTTCCTTAAGTTTTATTGGCAGTCCTCAGTGCACTTCAAATAGGCCATAATTTCTAGACTTCCACTGTCCTTATTAAGACCAAAGCCTGTTTCACTTACCTGTATTTGACTCTTCAGGTAATAACTGGTAAGTTTTTGATTCGATCATTCCTGCATTGACTATGTCTATTTAAAAATACTAGACAAACAGTGTTACATGCTTCTCCAAGTTTTCAGGTGAGATGTTTTGTAATGATAGGCAGGGCAGGCAGACATATGCTTAGCAACAGAGATGTTCCAGATTAATTGTCTGTAGTTCATAGCACATCCTTGGGGTGATTTGTGGGGCTGTGAGGTTGTTGCGACGATGTTTAAAATAAAGGAAGGGGCTGGGACTGGAATCCTCTTACTCCCCATTAAAGGTTTCAGCATGCAAAGGTTGTGAGGTGCCAGCACTTGTCTGTGGCCAGGGCTGGGATTTCATTCCCTGCCTCCCTGAAAAGCCCAGCCCAGCCCACTGAGCAGTGTGGACATCCTCCGCAGGGCACAGCTCTGGTGCTATACCTGCAATGTCAACAGCATTACCAACACCATTTCAGGTCCTGGTGCTGACTGAGCAAGAGGGTCTGTAGCCCAAATCAGAGAGGGATTTGGACAGGTTGGATTGATGGGCTGAAGCCAATTGTATGAGATTCAACAGGGCCAAGTCTGGCTCCTGCACTTGGGTCACAACAGGATAGGGAGGAGTGGCTGGAAAGTGATGGAAAAGGACCTGAGGAGGTTGATGGACAGCCGGCTGAACATGAGCCAGCAGTGTGCCCAGGTGGTCAAGAAGGCCAATGGCATCCTGGCCTCTATCAGAAATTGTGTGGCTAGCAGGAGTAGTGCAGTGACTGTCCCCCTGTACTTCGCACCGGTGAGGCCGCACCTTGAATCCTGTGTTCAGTTTTGGGCCCCTCACTACAGGAAAGACTTTGAGGTGCTGGAGCATGTCCAGAGAAGGCCAATGAACCTGGTGAAGGGTCTAGAGAATAAGTTTTATGAGGAGTGGCTGAAGAAACTGAAGTTGTTCAGCCTGGACAAAAGGAGGCTGAGAGGAGACCTTATTGCTCTCTACAGCTCGGTAGTGAGGTGGGAGTTGGTCTTTTCTTCCAAGCAGTAGAAAAAGAGGAGATGGCCTCATGTTGTGCCAGGAAAGATTTAGATTAGATATTAGGAGAAATTTCTTCACCAAGAAGGTTGTCAAGCACTGGAACAGGCTGCCCAGGGAAGTAGTTGAGTCACCATTCCTGAAGGCATTTAAAAGACGTGGAGATGAGGTGCTTAGTGACATGGTTTGATGGTGGACTTGGCATTGCTAAGCTAATGGTTAGACTCGATGATCTTAAAGGTCTTTTACATCCTAAACAATTTTATGATTTTTTGATTTCACCCCTGCAAGCTGGCTGTCTTGTTTGGAACCCACCAATAGTGTGTGGGGTCCCTGTAACAGAATTGAAACCTTAATGCTGAACTGTGCAACCTCTGACAGAAGTTTTAGCTAGTCAGGTGGAACATGCTGTCTGCCCAAGAAGCAGTCTTATGTGACAACCACAGTGCTGCTGCAGCACTCATCTCTGTCCTCTTGTCCGGAGGATTTAATGAGGGTATTTTCTCCTGTGCAGTGGGTGGCTTCACTTGCAGAGCTGCTGGCAGGGAAGCAGAGCCTCACAGCAAGTGCTGAACATGTCACAGCCATCTGCCCCTTCCCCTTCGCCTCCACGGCTTCACAAAATAGCCTCATCATCACAAAAAAATGTTTGAATAATGCCACATCTCAGTGTTTTACAAGATCATGTGCCTAGTGTAAACTGAATTGTTCCGCATGGCACAAGGCAGTGGGAGGCAGGAGATCTTCTCCAAATCTTCCCCCAGAAGTACGCCTCTGGGAGCTTAGCTCTAAGTGTTTTATTTTCTTTTTCAGAGATAGAGGAGTTTGTCTTTTTGCCCATTGGGTAGGTGGGCGGGTTTGGAGGTTTTTGCGCATCCAGGTGGGCCTGACTTGGTGTGCTAGAGACAGCATATCCCCAGTCAGTCTCCATGGCCCAATCCTGCTGGTTCCTGTGTGCTGGGGCTCTGGGTGTGGGCAGCAAGTGAGTGAGCTGTGCTGCAGAAGGAGGTGGGCAGCTGCAGAGACTGCACATTAGTGAGGAGAGCCTGGAATGGGGTGGTCCAAGTGGGGTGAAACATCACTGCCCACTGCATGTTCCCACCAACTCACAGGCAGAGGCAGTGGGCCCTTTGCTACAAATCTGCACCTAGCTCCTCGCCAGTCCCTAAGCCTTTTTTAGTGCTTGATTGGGCTCCTACAGACCAGGGGAAAGCACAGAGTATCCCACAGGATAGGGGCACAGAGAAATATTTGCTTCTTGGGTGGCCTAGGTATGGGAAGATCCTCCTCTGGTGGGCATCCCTGCAGCCACCAGCTCCTCTCCTTCCTGCCCCATCTTGGTCCCTGTGCATCCCCAGCAGCTGCAAAATGATAAACTACTGCACATTTCTGGTCCTGATAAGGTTCTTCCTCCCCTGATGCTTTATATAATGCAGTGTTGCCATGAAGGTGACACCAAGTACGTTTGTCATCACAACTAGCCCAAAACCATGTGGTCAAGCATAAGGCAAGGTTTGTTAAATGGTTCCATGGGCTGGGTGGGAACTCTGCACCCCTAGAGATGCATTTTACACAAGGGATTGTATTGGGTTTGGCTGGGATAGAGTTAAATTTCTTCATAGCAGCTCGTATTGGGGAATGTTTTGAATTTGCAAACAAAATGGTGTTGATAATACACCCACATTTTAGCTGTTGCTAAGCAGTGTTTACACAGGGTCAAGGCCTTTTCCATTTCTCAGACTGCCCTGCCAGCAAGCAGGCTGGGGGTGCACAATAAATTGAGAGGGGACAGAGCTGGAACAGCTGCCCCCAGCTGACCAAAGAGATGCCCCAGACCACCATATGACACCGTATTCAGCAGCAAAAGCTTGCAGGGAGTGAGGAGCTTGCCAGGGCTGCTGTTGCTTGGTGACTGGCTGGTCATCAGTCAATTGGTAGTGAGAATTTTTTTTTCCACTACTTGCTTTTCTTGGTTTTGTTTTACTTTTTCATGGGTTGCGGTTTTGGGTTGTTTGTTTCATCACAGAATGGCCTAAGCTGGAAGATCATTTTAATTCAGCCTCCCTCCGCCAGGGATGCCACCTCTCGACTAGATCAGGCAACACAGGGGGACCGAACGGAAAGCAAACCTGTGACCTTAGCATTGTTAGCGCCACGCTCAACTGACTGAGCTAACCAGCCCCCTAGTTTGTTTGTTCTTCCCCTCTCCCCCCCCCCTTACTTATTAAACTGTCTTCATCTCAAGCTATGAGTTTTTCTGCTTTTACATATTCTCCCAGAACCTGCTTTTGGTTGTGTTTCAAGTGATAACAGAGCTTATTTGTTTCTTTGGTTGTTTTTGTCTCTAGTTAGTCAGGATTAAATATCCAATTTACCTTCTACATAGGAAATTCCTTTTTTTTTCTTTTTTTGCAACACTATTTTCTTTTCAAAACCAACTTGAGGCAGTTTCAAGGAGACATCAAAAGCATAACAGCTGATGTTGAAAAACCAGTGCCAGCTCAGACTTTCACAGCTGCATGTGGTCTTTAACCTCATCAGGATTACAAGGCCCCCACTGTTTCTGAATTAATTTTACATAACTTCAAATGGGTTACACTGGTAAAATAGTACAAGTGACCACCTCCTCCCTCAGAGGATTCAAACAAAAAAAATAAACAAGGGAGGAATGCTGTCCTTTCATTGCCATTGTGGGTGTCTGAGAACGGGTTTTTATGGACAACAGACTTATTGCCAAACGTGCAAGGAGAGATCCCACTAGCTCTCCCTTCTGCCAGTGATTGGCTTCATGTTTCTGTGTCAAAAGTCCTGGCTCCAAAGAGAAAGGTGGTTTCTGGCTATGCCAGGATTTTGAGCGTGTGTTCTCTTCTCCTACAAGCTTCTGCCCTGCAGCTGGTCCACACAAGCTCACTCAGATGAAAACATCAGGCTATTCTGTTTCTTGGTCAGGGAAAATGGAACAGCAGGGACCAATGGATAAAAAGAAAGGGGCTTGCATTTCAGACCCTGGGGTTCATTGAAATCAATGGTGTGTAGGCTCCTAAATGCTTCTGGATGTTGCAGATTGAATGGATCTGCTCCAGGTGTGGGAATCAGAGCTCTGTTAGTTCAACCTTGATCATCAAATTATTGCATTGTCTTAGCTTAAATGTTGAGTGGATTGGTCTCTGTTTCCTTCTTAAAAAACTCCCACAACAACAAAACAAACAAGAAACCAACAAACAGGGATAATATTACTCATCCACTTCTGAAATGTGCTTTGTGTACAAATTACTCTGCAAGGGGAAGCTGGGACTTGGGTAAATGGTGCTTACCTGAGGGTAAAAGAGGATTAGATGTAGTTGGAAAAAGCCGTTCCTTGTATACGCATCAGACACAACTGCTGTGAAGAAGCTGCTGTCCTCTGGCCACAGGTGACTTGGGAGGGTGGCTGGTAACCTCTCTGATGTTGCCACACACTGAGTTGCAGGTGAAGAGGCTGCGGTGGGGCTGTGAGCACTGAGGCACTGCCCGTGCTCGGGAGCTCCAGAGACCCCTAATTCCCCTGTCATGCTGTGCTAGCATGCAGTAAATAAAAACTCTGTCCCCTCAAAAAATTTTATCCTTCTCATCAAATAATGCAGCAAGTAGTTCTTGTGAGTGTGGCGAGCAACATGTATGAAAATGGATTTCACATTTCAAGGCTTAGCACTGAATTTTTAGAGCTATCCGGGTTAGCGTGTTGTGCCAGAGGTTTCCAGCACATCGTACACAACTGCTCAAAAAGCACAGGGAAGCCACAACCCTGCCTGGCAGCTGGCGCCACAGAATGAGACTGCGGAGTGCCCCAAGCCATTGAAGCCATGGCAGGACACGTCCTCCCCTTCTGCGGAAAGGTGCCTGTGGTTCAGGACATGCCTTCTCAACACACTGGCTCTTGGGCAACAGCCTCACAGACTCCATTTGCTTCCCATACTTCACACAGACTTTAATTCAGACAAATTCATTCTGCCTTTGGAAGGCTTCCTCTTTGGAAGCCAGCACTTTCTGTTTTCCTGGAGGAAAAGGAACAAGGATTAAGAAAAGTTATACTTGCAAAGCAGTGCTGTGTAGCTTTGAAACACTGTTTGATAAAATGATTCTTCCAAAAATTATGCTGACAAGGAAATCCCATTAAAAAAATCCCAAAACTTAAGCAACCAAAATTCATGTAATCTAATGGATGTCCATTAGTGCACTTCTCTAGTTTTCATCTCCTGAGGCTTTCATCAGAAATATTCCTATTTACTATTTATAAACAATCAATCTACAATAATAACAGAAGTAACCCTTTTCAATAATCATCCCAAATGACTTTACTATATTTTTATCACCTCAAGCTCACTGAGTTATTTTTTTTCTATTTAAATAAAAACTAGAGAGAAAATTCTAGTTTACTTTCTTTTCATACTTGACGCTATCAAAATGTGTATTTTTTGCTTGTGGAGTGAAGAGACCACTGTACACTAAAGCGATACAGATTTCCCAACACTAATTTTTAAGTGCCAGCATGTAGAGAAGCGATAACATAATGTATTACTGGACAATAATGAAAGAGGCTATGGCAGCAACTCTGTTGTGTGGGTGGTGTCCAGAGTTAAGGCTCTTAACCTTTTTGCTCTCCTCCCTTGTGTATCAAACACTTAGTGAAAGCCTCAGGAAAGTGGTATTAGCTTGACCTATATTTAACAAGTTATGATGGCAAAGCTGAAAGTAGTAAATTGCGTAAAAATTCTTCACCGAACTTCTATTTCAACAAAGTTATTTTCAGATGCCGTATGTATTAGCTCTTTCCATTGAGACTCTGTTCAGCTGTCATTAACATCGCTAAATATTTGCTGAATCTGCTTTAGCCTCTGAGTAAGCTGTTTCTGATGTAGTGTCCTTCACGCATGGGGTGGGACACTGGCACTTCTCTGAAGAGGAACAACACCGTGCCCTAAACATTGATCCTCTTTTAACCATGCAGAGGTTAGCACGCTCCTGTTTGTCACACTGGCTCTGCACAGGCTGCAGTTGAGCAGGCAATGAGTCTTGCAGAGAGATGCGCTCTTCTGCTGCAAATGTGTGACACAAATATTTTTGCCAAAAAAAACCCCCTAGTAGTCATCAAAACATTCAAACAGCCCTAACAGACATAAACACTGTTCAAACACTCTTAAATGACGTGAACACTGAATGTCCTGTATGCTCCTGTGTTCACATCATAGCAAATCTTTTTTAGGGAAGACATTTCTTCCTGCCATGCAGGATTCAGAGCACAATTTCAAACTAAGGATTTGAAATTTGCTGATGAAGGCAGTGTGAGCACTACGAGAGCATATGGTGTTTGCCCACCACACAGTGACAGGAGGGATGAAAAACGAGGGGGGCACTTGGCAAGGCAGAACAAAGAGCTCAAATCAGCCGTATGTGGGGCTGCTCCCCCAGTCAGGACATTATAGAGCAGTGTCAACAAACCTGCCTATGTATTCTGGGGAAAAAAAAGGAAGTGAAGAAGATGAGAAAAATTTGCTTTTCTTTTGACCTTGCCCAAACCTCAGTGCAGCTTGTTCTCAGAACTTTATAAGAAATATCTCATGCAAATTGACTACATCAGAAGTTCATTTACAGTCTGGAAATAAACCCCAACTTGGTAGCTCATATCCAGTGTAGAGAGCTGACACTGACCTACTGACTACAAAACTTGGAGACCAGTATAACATACAACAGATTGTGGTCCACCAAGACAGTGTCATTGCCCATGGTTCACTTCTATTGAATGCCTGTGGTAAACTTGCCTCTTTGGCCTCTAACTGCGGATGTGAGAAGATTCAGATTGCTGCCGTCATTCTCATGGTCAGAGCAAAGCTGAATTGCGGGAGGAACACCAAAGAAATAAAGAGGAGAGGTACAAGGACAATAACCCTTCTTCAGTTTATGTGTTTTTATGTCTTGCTCTGCCTTTCAGCATGGAGAGCTTATACAAACATAACTCTCTTGGCCACCAGAAGAGTGTAGATGATTTTGATAGAATCAGTCAGAATGAGGGGCTGCAAATGCTCCATATTGCTTTATACGCAGCTTTTGAGCTTCTACTCACGTTTCTCATACTCCTCACCAGCAGCAAGGTAAATTTAGAAATGTGACTCTTCCAGAAAACTCACATGAAAGTGCACTCCAGCTTGGAGATTGGCCTCAAGCATGTTTTTGTTCTTTTCCTCAAAGCAGCATCAAAATGGCAGCTACTTTCACATTTTCAAACCAGAGTGGCCCAGTGAAATATACTTTTAAAACTGCAAAGATATGAAGAGTACTAATGCAAGATAAAGTAAACCTCTATGACTTATAATAGAAGACTGGAGATGAAGATTAAGAAAAATAGAATTGTAGGAAGAAGGCATTAGTGAATGCTGTCATGTGCAAACATCAGAAGCCACGGGTTAATACACAGTGTACCAAGAGCAGACATCTTTGAAGTATGAACATATTTTTGTGCAGCGCAGGGAAAAAAACCCAAAACACAGCAAAGATGCAAGAGAAAAACAACACGCTGTGTCTCAAAGTTTTACTGTAACCCACTCCTCTGCCTCTGAAATGATTAATGTCCTAGAAATGTAACTGTGAAAGGAGATCTAGATTGCCTGTCCAGCTCTGAAAGGGAAAAACAGTAAAAGAGTAAATGAAAAGGTAATAATTCAGGACTAAAAATTCAGCTTGAAAGTTCAGCCTTTATTAGTGCTTTGGGGATGTAAACAGATACAGAAATTTGTTTCCTGGAATGGATCTGTGTGAAAAATGATACATATATATTTTTAATGTATTTAAAGCCTATGGATGAAATCTTAGGCGTACATTCTAGACCAAATTCTTACTCTCTTCTTGTAAGGTTGCTACTGTTCCAAAAATATTTATATTGATAACATTTGTGAATGCTATCTAACATAAGAAAACAGATCTGAATGTGGCTTACTTGAGTGCAGAGTCTGTGGGATCTGTGAGCAACTCATGTTTAATCTGTCTGAGATTATCTGTAATTGATTATAACAATCATATCCCTCAGTGGACTAAACTGTGAATTAAACTAATTTTTCTACTTTATGTGTATTCACAACTTTGTATTTTGCTTCAAAGGCCACTGCAGTAAATATTTGCTATCCTAGAACGCACTTGGTCTTGTTGTGATGATTGAAATAGTGCATTGAATTCACAAGAGAGTCTGCACAAAGATAGGTTTCACTCAAATTTGATTGAGGTGCCAGTACCATTCAATGACAGAAGTGTTTGTTTAAAGCAAATCCAAAACACTCTTACAGGTATGACTAATGAATGCATTAAAAAAAAGATGACTTGTAAAATATATGACAATATACATCCAGATCTAAAAAGATTCTACTAGTTTTCTAAAATATATCTAAAGAAGAAGTATTTTTTTTCACCAGGTTAAACAAACTAATACTTACTTTGCTCCAGGCACTAATTTTTTCCCTTTTTCTGTATCACCAACATGCGCTGTTTCACTTGACTTGTTTTGTATTTTGGCACATGTGACAAACCTTTAGACTTTCCATAATATCACAGTTCATCTGAGGTCAATCTAAAATGTTTCTGGTTTCCCTCTAAAATTTTTCAATCCCTAAATGACCCTCATACAGCCTTTTAAATGCATTTTGTTTCTATAAACATGTAGGATTGATGCACCATTCTGTTTCCAGAAAAAAAAAAAAAAAAGAAAAAAAATCCTCTACTGAGAGCTCTGCCTCTCGGTGAGGCAAGGGGCTGAGAACATGCCCCAGGTAGCATTTAAGTGGGGTGCTAATTGCTGTAATTTCCTTTTGCTGGGTCTCATCCTTAGCTGCACCTACTTTTTGTCTGAGCTCTGGAACACATTTCATCAGACAGAACAGGCAGAGTCTTGCACTGGTCCTTGCTTGCTGCGCTTGGAAATACAGGTGGCTGCAACCACCAACCCCTCCTGGGCTTCCCACTGACATCTGTCTGGAGGTGCAGGTGGCAGTCCTACCCTTTGGAAGTGCTTTGCTCATTTCCAGGTAACAGTGGTCTCCTAGAAAGTGCCTCAGCATTTTTAGTATCATCTGTAAAGGCCTCGTTATCTGCATGTTTAAGTATCTGGGAGGATGCTGATCTCCAGTTTTGCTCAGAGTGTTGTGAAATTTGCCCATTTCCCTGTGGGAAGCTTAGAATATATCTACAAAGCACATATTGGTGTTAAAGGGTCTACCTGGCACCCACAAGATCCAATAAAATCAGTCAACAGGGTTTGATTAGCCTGCTCAGGGGACAGGCATAATGGGCTTACGCTTCCTCCCGCACCTGATGCAGTGTTTGCAGGCTCTTCTGCTGTCATAAAACCTCAAGACTCCTCCTGTTTCTTGAGCTCTTGCTTGAATTTTTATCCCAAGTCCACCAAAAGCCTCTACCTAGTAATTGCTCTTACGCTGATGATATGGGCAAGAAAATCAACAACAAAAGACTCGGTTCTTTATTTAGAGCCTTTGGCATCCTTTCTCACCTGGGCAACACACAGCCTAGTGAAGGCATCAGAGATTTTGGGGGTGATTTTAACTTCTAAATTTTTCCACTAAGGATTTTGTTATTGTCTGTAGCATTCCTGACCCCATGTTGTTCATCAGTTACTCATAGCTAAGGCATCTGGAAGTTGTCTGATTCATCTTTTTTTTTTAAATTTTGGCATGTCCATCATTTAACTACCTCTGACTTGAGGCAAACTCCTTCTGCGATTTGAAGTGCAAGTCCTTCATGTTTATGCCAGAAATGCTTGGTCATGATTGCATGACCAATCAGATGAATGTCAGGGCTAATATGTAAAATCTTCATTCTGAGAAATGATCCTTTTTCAGCAGAGTAGTCAGGTACACTTGAATACATGCACTTATGCAAGACCCATTGATTTTAGATGCACTTAAAACACATCTTTAAGTGTCTTAGTGAATCACCATTATGATGCAAAATAATGCCCTCTGAGCAGATAAAGATCTTGCAAGGTACTTCTGTGAGATGTTGCTTAAAGATTGCTTCCTTCTGTAATTCTTCAACAAGGTGACTCAGCTTCTTCTGATCATTCACAAAAATCTGCTGGAAATGTTTAATCAGTTCAGGAAAATTCTGGCAGCTTCAAACTGATCCTCTCTTTCAAGGGCAGCTGTTACTTCTGCTTACTAATAATCAAGCAGCAGGAAAAAAAAAGAAAAGAAGCCAAGCGTAAATTAACCTGGAAATAGCAGCATTAAATATTTCATGGCTCTGGAGACTGCACGTCTTTGGGTTATTCATTAACATAATCATATGTCCTGTTTTGTCCAACAAGATTTTTACTTGGGAAATCACATGCCTTTCTTTGTCCATGGATAAAGGTAACGCCCTGCTCTGGGGTGGTGTTCCATAACCCTTCCTGGTGTCACCTTTAGCTCAGTATACCAAAGGACTCACGTACTCACCCAACTTGCACCCTCCACTGTTAGCACTTCCATCCAACAGAGCCTCCAAGACACCTTTGTGATGCCCAGCCACAAAGGGGTCTAATTTTTCAGCACTGGGAGTAAATCCTTGCAGCTGCCTGCACAGCTGCCTGCGGCATGCCAGCTGCTTTCCCTGTCTTGGGTGGATCGGCAGCTGGGAGGTTGCAGCCCTTCCCTGATTTTGCAACAATGGCTTCATGTGCTCAGATTTGAGGATGGAGGTACAGTTGTCAAATCTTGAGGATGATAAGATATCTCTGTTCATGTGGGTCAGCCATGCCCTTGAGCCTGCATCCCCCTCAGCCTTCCCTGAGCTTCCTTGTCCCCAAATTATGCCTTCCCTGAGCTTCCTTGTCCCCAAATTATGCTCTCTAAAACAGGGCCTTGCAACCTCCATACACTTTGATCTTAAACTCTTCATGTGGGTTTAGCATAGCAAAAAGCTGAGAAGGTAATATTTTAGCAACCACATTAATCAAATATTTAAGAACTACAATATAATTCCTTAGAATATCATAGCGCTATTTCACACAAATGGAGCATTGGTAAATTTTTAAAACAGACCACTCTGAACTACGAATTTAATAGGAACACCTGAGTGACAGCTGGCTTTCATGAACAGAAATTCAGCTCAGAGAAAAAAGTGATCAGCCGGCTGGCCTATTTTGGGGAACGGCAGGCTGTCTGGCACAAGGGATTCGCAGGCATGGAAGGCGTGTAACTCACACAGGCAGAAGGGAAACTCATAGGGTCTTGAGCTTGCTGCTGTGATCACTGATCCATCTCTTTCCTTATAAACCTCATTTTTACAGCAGCTGAAAGCTGCTACTGTACTTTGTCTACCTTGTACAGAGTGCCCTTCTGAATCATACCCTGCTTGTGGAATATCGACTCTTGAATTTACTCTTTTTCCAGCATTTATCAAATATCTGTTGACCAAGACCTGCTTTCCCGTATACCCTTACTCAGTCCACTGTGGTAAACACATTATCTTACTGAGAGCATTTTCTCTTTTTCTTCCCTCCTTTCTCAGTTTTACTCCCTATCTGTTAATGATGCTGAGGTGAGATGCTGGGTCAGGTTATGCAGACAAGGACTTGATCCTGGGAGGTGTCTGTTCTGCAGGCAGGGACAACCTGGCTGCCCTCGGCTGGGCTTGCATATGCAGAAAATTACACACTCTTCTTATTTGCAAGATCAGGCTCTTAGGGTGCAAACTTCTGTTCTCTTCTCTCTTTGATTTCTGGTGCTTGTGACACATTTTGTGGCACCCAAGGATATACTGTGGAGGTGGCGACAAGGGTCTTCTGAAGGGAAGATGTGTCTTGGTGCATAGGGAGCCTGCGAGTCAGAGTACCTGGATTGTTTTCCCAGGTTTGCTTCTGACTTGCTGGGAGATGTTAGGCTCTGTTCCCTAGATCTTATAGCTTCATTAATATTGTAATAGGCACTGTGGTCTTTATTAAAGTGAGTTTTATGAATGTATGTCAGAATGATGATTATTTGGCTCAGCTGCATTCTTCTGAAATGCTTACTCACATGAAAGGTTTTTTTTCCTTTTCAGAGGTTTAAAAGATAATTTGGCTAGATTGTTCCTTTCAAGTAAAGCAATCTCACATTTGCCATGGTTGGATGTGAAGTTGTTCAGTAGTTATCACTGCATTACTAGCTTGCCATTCATATTCTCAAAGAACTTCAAAAGGAATGCTTTGATGTACTTATGGACTTCTTCCAGCTGGTGTATAGTACATAGTGTCTCTGCTTTTGTAGCAAATCATAACTTGACTTGTGGGATTTTAAGTATTTTACTGACTGCCTGAAGAAGTATCCTGAGGGGTGCCTTTTGAACAGCATACAGGAGCTGGATAACAAGATGACAGTCATAAATGGAATATTTACATCAACAGCAAAATACCCTGTGCTACTGGAAAGAGCTAACCACTTCTGAAATCTACACTTCCCTATACCTCCTTAAATTTCTGCAAAGGGAAATGACAGTGTGTAGCATCAGAGTTGCTTCTGGCTTCATTTTCCCCTGTTTCTCAGCTTCCCATAGCACCTTGTGGAAATCCCAGTGCTCAGCATGTGGATCTGAGCTTAACAGTCCCAGTGGCTCTGCATGCCCAGTGCACAGTGGTTATATTCATCAGCTTGTAACAGGGTTATTAAAACTCCTCTCCGTGGGAGCAAACGGGTTGCGCTGGGAAGTGACCCAAAGAGTTTTAGAAACAGTTTTGCCTGCTGAGAAAGCTTTACTTTCCAGCCAAAACTGACTGATGCTGGCTGATCAGATGGAAGGCACTTGAGGACTGGTATTAGCCTGATGCAGTCTGGCAGTTGTTTTCCCATGAGGTGGTGTTCTGCTGTCTGAAAAAGGAATGCAGGCAAGGTGCTAACAATGCCCTGCATCTCTCCTGCGGTTGTATATGGAATGATCAGATTTGGTACACTGTGTCATTGTTGCAGGATCCCTGTGGATTTGACCCCAGTATCTCACGGCCATTGGATAACCTAAAGCTGAACATTGACATCTGAGCAGCATACAGTTGACTTGCTACTCCATCAGTCCTGCACTGTAGCCAGGCACAGGACACCACTGCTGCAGCTCAGTGCGCAGGTGAGATTAGGTCATAGCACTTGTAGCTAATTGTAGACTTTAATCTTTATTTTGAACCTAGGCCCAGAATATCTACAAAACATCCTGACATGCTGAGATCAAGACCAAAGCTGATAACTGCCAAGTGATGACTGTTGCTTTTTCTATCATAGTGGCGAGGCTTGTCTGTTGTGGGCATGGATCTTTCCTGATGGCTGAGCCATGACCATGAAAACAATTGTGCAGGAACTGAGGACCATCACTAACCTGGCCATCACATACTCTGATGATAAGAGTCATTGCTTCGACTGGTTGAAATATAAATATAAGAAAACCTGCATCAGACCAAGATAAATAAAAATCCTGTCAAACCTGAATGTTTCACATGGTCCAGACTTCTACCTCTGGGGCAAAGCTGAGAAATCAAATGCTGTGTCACTGTTTTTTAAGTCTGTTGCTTAATGCACTATGAGTGTGTTTCTCAGATGCTATGGTAATGAGCATGTTATAAGAGCTGACACAGAAAAGAATGAGTATGAAAAAATTCAGACATCATGTTGAATTTACGATTCAGATTGAAGTGCATTAATAATAAAATGAACACATGTATTATATATGGAGGTTCCTACTGAAACGTTTCTTGAGGGTAACCGAATTTTAGTGCCATAGCAGAATGATAATAGTTTCAGAGGAAATGTAGATTACTGTCATTTTTCTTCTAAATTGTGTTGAGCAAAAATTATGAACAATGACAGGGCTCACACAGTGTATATAACAGGAAACTCAATGTGGTGTTAAATTCTGCATTGCCTTCTCTGGTCACACAGTGATCACCTTTGTGGTGAAGGAAGAATAAAAAATGTGCTGCAGATTACAGGTCCAAATATCATTACCAGTATGTCCAATGATTTTAAAGGAAAAAAATCCCTCCCTCCTCCGTGAGAAGGCAGGGAGAGGTGGACCAGGGGTGTAGTCACAACAGCGTGTGCCCTGATCCCTTCTGACTCTTCACATCTCCCTCTGTCCAAAACCTTCTATACAATCACAGATGTGGTTTTAATGTGCCCTCTCTGTCCCCTGGAACTAGTAGAATTGGTAGCACGGACATCTGGTGCTCAAGAGGAAAAGGGGAGATTTGCTTATGCTGGAAGGAAAGCTCTGCTGGCTTCTTAGCTAACTCTGAAATCTCCTTCTGAGTACAGAATTCTTTGCTCCTCTCAGCTAAGAGCAAGTCAAATGGTCCCAGGGGCTCTGGGTAACAGAGTTGCATCTTGCAGAGATAAAAGTGCATGTTTCCCCCATGAAAGCTGTAGTAGAAGTCCTCTCTCCCCACGGAGAGACAAGAAGAGCTTTGCAGTGCCTTTTAGTACTGAGCTCAAAATTTGGTCCTTTTCTTTCCACACACAGACTTTTGCGTTGAGAGATTGTTTGGGGACCCCCAGGTATCTCGTTTCGCCTTTAACATCCATGTTGACTGGTGTGAATATTTCATGAAGGCAGGACATCCCTTTTGTGCTTCCTGCCTGGGCCATCTTGGTGGATTTGGGCCCTTAGAAATGACTGGGATGCCTATCCACAGTTCAATGCCTTTCTACATCCCTAAATTTAGGGCAGAGAAAAGCAAGAGCCAAGGGAAGGACAGTTCCCCCATCACTCAGAGAGTCCCTTGAGGTACCAAAAATGGGGAGCATCACCAGCATCAGCAGTGCATCCTCATTCAACTGTGGGTGTCCCTCCTTCAGCTGCTGCTGTTGCTACAATAAGAATTTTGCCCCCTTTTTCTTGGACAGTTCAGCCCTGACTCAGCGTTGCTGGCTATCTCCAGTCTGGGGCTTTCACTCTGGAGCTGAAAAGGCCACCAGGGAGGATGCTTTCCCAATTATAAGCATCAATTTTTGTTTTCAGAAATGCTTCCCATATGTAGGATCTTGATGCAGGAGGAGAGGCAGGATGATGACTCCTCTCCTTTTGGTGCTCTCTCCAGCTAGAGGTCTGACCTGCCAGTGCCCTCATTGTGTTGATTACATGGGGATTATGTGTCCAAACCCTTTCCCTTGAACCTGTGATGACTAACACACTTCTCGTGTATTTGCTTTTTTTTTTTAAAAAGAAAAAAACAACCAAGCAAACAACAACAAAACAAAAAGCTATGATGCTGATGTAATCTCAGGATTCAGAATCAAAGATAAAGGACTGAGCCTGACTCATGGATTCTCAGATGTGCTTAGGTGCATAAATTCTTAGGGGACCTGGAACATAGCACTTATGCCAATAAAACTCTTGGCTTTAATGGCTGTCTATTTCCAGGTCTTCTGCTGCTAACTGACAGTAAGGACAGCCAGGGAAGAAAACATTTCTTCCAAATCAAGGAAAGTAAATAACTTAGATGAAGACAAAACCAAATGCTGAATCTTTGTGGAATTTGTCAGGAGAAAACCACTTAACCTAGAGGTGGGAGAGATCATCATCACCAAAACCTTTTGGCTATGCCTCAGCCCTGGTTGTCAAACAACAGTGAAACAGTCCGAGTTCCTGTTTTCAGTTCTCTGCCATGGAGCTAAGCCTTCATGTCAGGATGGGTAAAAATGGTGAAGTGGGTCCCATTCTGCATTTCCTTCACTGTTTCGAACAAAGACTTAGGCACTGATGTAGGCAGCAGCATGCTGACCCAGGAACTGGTGTTGGAAAGGAGCCACGTAAACTTACTGAATGCAAAATAGAAAAAACCAGGCTCCTGCAGACACTACAGAACTTTCTATCTTTTCATTTGAAAAAGAAAAAGTGCAAGTTAAAAGCACTAGGCTTGGAAAGCAGACTTTTATAGCTCAGCAGAAGATGTAGACCTCTTGAACCAAGAGACTGGGAGAGAGAGAGTCTTTATGTGAGAAGAAAACGTGGAGTCTTTGTAAGGGAAGTCCTAGGAAGCTATCAGCACATCTTCTAATAGCTGCTAACAGGTCTTATTAACCTATGGAAAAAATATTTGCAAGGAGCTTGAAATTTCTTTCAAAATAATGCAGCTATATTTTACTATTAACTGGCAGAGCAAGAGATAAATTAAACAAAGTCCAAGTAGATGACTCAGTAAAGATAAAAGAGCCATGAAAGTTAGACAAGGCAGAAGAAACTGTGTTTTATGTGGCATTTGCATATGAGCAGGGTGCTGGGACTCTCGTGCCAGCTGATTGAGAGCTAGTCAGAGTTAGTGGAGCCTGGAAAGTGATTAAGTTCTCTGCAAAGGAAAACCAAGAGTATGATTCAGATGTCATTTACAATGCCTTTGAGGAACCTAGACATCTCCACGGGGCTGTCAGGTATGTCATAGGATCTACAGGGGTCCTCAGGTCTCCTGTAGTGGCTGCTGGAGGCAAGGCAGATGCCCACAGGCATCTCAGATGGCACCAGAATGCTAAATTGGAGCAGTGATACCCGTCTGAAAATGTGACTCCATGGACTGTTTTCTTCCCTGGCTGTATTGGAAGCTAAGGCACACAACTTAAATGTAGATACTTGCATTTATGTGCCCAGAGCTGAATCTTACCAGAGAAGCTTGACTAGGAAAGGGATGGGATTTGTCCTTACCCAAAAGACATAAAATATTTACAACATAAAATATGTGCCAGATCTTGCAGCGTTAATAAAAAAAGAATAAAAATGTCAGGCGCTGGAGGTGCCCTGTGCTGTCTGTGCATGCCGAAACCATGGGGCATCTAGGGTACAGGAAGACCAAGAAGCTGCAAGTCGTGAAGTTACTGCTTTTAATCAAGCTTCTGCCTTCTCAGCTAAAAGATATGACTCTCCTAGCCCCAGTCATCCTCAGTGCCAGCTAGTTAAGCTGTTTTATCAGGCCTGGCAATGGGCTGTGGGCAGAGTATGGACAGATACAGTGTCTCAGGTGAGAGGTATGGGTTTCTAGCCAAGGGATGGTAATTTGCAGCATTGCTTAACTCTGCTTTTCAGGTTTGGCTAACCAGATCTTGAATGCTCAGGAAGCCTGGGCCAGCAGTGGGCTTCTCAGTTACACAGCCCAGGTAACTTATGCTTAATTTTTTTTGTATCTGGAAAAATAGAGATATTGATCCTGGTCTGCTTTGTAAATTAGTTTAAGGTGTCACAAGGAAAAAATTATGTAAAATTCAGGGGGGGAAAAAAGAGCCCATATCAGTTAGTGCTAGGTCAAATTCAAGCTTACAAAAATCCTGAAAAAAATTGGTGAGCTACTGCCTTTTGAAAGCGCTGCCAGATTTCCTCAGCTTCCCTGTTTTCCAGATGTCAGCATGCGGACACCTCAGACAATAGTATAATTTCTGTAGTGATATGATTTAGGAAACTATAAACTAATGTTATTTGAATTTCTTCACAAGCAGAAGAATTTGGACTTAAAATTGAGCTTCCTAGTAGATCTATAGTTTCTAATTTCACCGCAAGACTATTGGGACCACTTAAAGGAGCAAAATCACAGAAAAAACTCTTTTTTTTTCATGTCTAGATGGGGAGCCCTCACTCATCTGGGTGTCATTAGGCAGAAGTCAGACTGTAATGATAAACAGTCCATGTTAAAATTTTATGTTATGAAGAACAAGTATAGAACATTATTTCATTGGCAAGTCACAACAAGCCAACAGGTTTCAAAAGAAAATTTATGGTATCGGTTGAAAACAAATTAGCTGAACTTTTCAAAGCTTGTATCTTTTGAGATGGAATCATAACTATAAAACAAAAAAGCCAAAACTAGACTTAGTAAAATGAATGACTTTAACTTCTGAAAAACTCAACAACTTTTATTTTATAGCTGTCAGCAGCTATTGGTTTCCAAGCACATATCATAGTGAGAGCTATCAGAGAGGTTGCAAAACCATATGAAGAGTCATAGCTGATTCCTGTACATTTTGGTTACACTATTTAGGGAATATGCAAATGTGTTGGACATATTAGCTTTTTAGAAGTTCGTTTTTCCATCAAGCTTATCTGTCCAGTGGAATTCTGGTTGGGAGAATTTGTTCTCCTGCACCAAACTCAAATCGTGTGCTTGGTTTTCTACCAGGTCCCCTTATCCACAACTGGCAGCTGTTTCAGCCTGAAGAGAAGCCAAGCCACAGCCCATCTGGGCTGTGGTTTGTACGATGGAGAGCCCAAGAGGTACAGGCAGGCAGATCCATAGTCTCTGTGATGGTCACTGCACTGGCCAACTGTCCTGGCCAGAGGGTTGTTCTGCAATTGGGGTCCACAGGGCTCCCTTTGTAGAACCTCCTTCCTATTGTAGAGAGGGCACAGATAAAGATCTTCACTTGTATTTCTGTACTTACGGCACTTTTTGCATGGCCTCTTGTGCATAGCATACTTTAATGCCAGTCTGTTATCCAGATGCTGACCTTTTTGCCAGCTTTGCTTAACACATTCATAAGCTGTAGCAATTTATCTGGGAGTGGAAATCCCAAGTTTTCAAGGGTGAGAAGAAGCATTTATGGGGGGTAAAGAGAAGGAGAAGAGGGAGCTGGAGGTGCTTCTTGTATAGCTTATACTTGCAACCTATTGAAAATACACTGGTTTTGAGAGTATACTAAGCCAAGTCTAAACTGAAGTAGCTAGAAAGTAAATCTCCCTCTTCATTACTCTTCAACCATACATCACGCTTATGAAGTCCAAGAAAAAATATCTATGACATCAAGGAATATGACAGATTGCTCCTGCAGTTTACCAAATTTCCAGTCATGCTGTGAAATGATGCCTCTGCATTTTAAACCTGTGTCAGACTTAGGCAGATTTCTTGTGGCTGAGTTATGGTTCTTGAGATGCGACAGCATTGCAGAACTGTTTTTCTATATGACAGAATACAAGAGAGTTTGCAATTCTCATTTTGAACTTTCTAACCCTAATTTTTATATTACTTTTCATCTCACTGTTAAGCTGATTGTTAGTCAAGCATTCCTTTTACCTGTTTCCTCATTCCCTTCGTAAGTTTTAGACTCAAAATAATAATAATAATACATAGATAATGATAGTGTTCACACAGCAACGAAATTCAACTAATTACAGCTATTTTTCAGTCCCTGTATTTTCAGCAGCATCTTAAATTACATTTCATTGCCATCTATTAGAGAATATGTTTCCCATTATTGAAGGACATAATTATATTCAATTTCAGCAAAATTTAACTGTGACTTTCCAAAGTAAAGGGCACCATAAATATCTTCCTTAAAAAAAAAAAAAAGCCAACCCCAAAGCAGGTCACCATTCAAAAACATTCAAAAACAAGCAAGTAGAACAATCTGAATTCATTAATTATTTAATACGAGAATGAGAAAGTAAGTGTAATGTCTAGGCCACTTATCAAGACTTTCCTTAGATGCAATGGAGAAAGGTACACATATGGGCAATTCATGCCGTCCCTAAAATAAGAGTCTAAGCTAAATAGGATGACCTGCTTTCAGATATCATCTTATTGACTTTAGAGAGCAGAAATGTGTACCGTAGGCCAAATGTCTGACTTTTAGATGATGACAGTTAGGTGTCCAACCTTATCAACCACCATTACAGTTAATTACTTTCATGGGAAACATTTCAAGACAGAGTCAGCTGCTGGTTTCTTACGACAGCGATGCTGAAGACAGGTAGATATTGGCAAAGAGTCTCTCATGCCCCCTATATGCAAGTGTTTGATCCTATCACGGTTGTCAATCTCTCTGTACTGATGAAGTCTTCAGATTTTTTTGTGTTTTGTTTTCAGCTTGTACAGAGAGTTTTCTGGAGCAAAATATCTCTTGTCCTGCTGCACTGCAAAATCAGTCTTACCAAGCTAACTGAAAATGACAATATAAATACCAAAGGGGTATTCAGTGTTTTCTAATAAACCTTTTTGAACCATGCCGCCAATGATTGTTTGGAACAGGAAGAAAAGGATGCCTTTGTGGTAGCAGAAGCAGCTTTGTTGTCCAAAACTGAAGTGTAGCCTGGAGCAGTGAAATTACTCAGCACAGGTTCAGATGCTAAAATTTCCACTTTTTCCTTTATCAACTTTCAGAGATGCAAACTTATTTACCACCGTTTACTTAGGATGGTACAGTACAGAGCATTAAATGGAATCTTATTAGCTGAAGGACCATATGTAACCACATTGTTGTCAGAAATGAGCTGCGTTCTGAATACTGTTCTCTATACCCTTAAGCAGGCTAATGATGAGCAAGTCAGTACCAGAATAAACAAACCTCATGCAAATTCTGGTACCCTGCTTTTATTTCTGTGCTGCTTTCATGCCTCTTTTTGGGCTTACGACTGCATCAACATAGCAAAGGGAAGAGGTGCTCTCTGACACCTCCACCCTGCAGCTGCTTGTTCCTGTCCCTCTGATGGCACTTATTGTGCCTGTAGCACAGTCTGTGGCTGTGTGAGCACTTGTCAATCATTTCCGTGCAAAGTCTGCTGGCCTGAGCTGTCCTCTGATGTGTCTGACTTTGCTAAAGAGTGGTCATATATCTTTTCTACTGCCTGCTGTCCTGCTGGAATAAAACACATGGCAGAGAGGAGTGATAACATCTTAAATCATTGTTGTGTCTTGCTATGTGAAGGCATGTCTAAACCCTGGGGTTAACTCAGCCAAATATTCAGAATTTGTTGATTAGAATCCCAACCATTTTAGTGTCTTAAAAATGAGGACTTAAAAAATAAATGCACTAATTTCTAATTGTGCCCTACCTATTTAAGCACTCATGAATTTTCCAGGTTTTCTTTGCAGTTAGGAAGCCTAGATGATAAAATAAAGATTGTGGTTATTCTCATGATTTCAGAAACAGGAGTTAGCAGAAAACACAAAAATATTAAGAGGAAATATTATGCTGCAACAAAGAAAGAAGGCTTCTACATTTACTTTTATGTTTAGTATAATAAATTGTAACTGATGACATGTCAGAGATTTTTATATCATGAGCTGAAATGCGTTTCCTTACGAAATAATTTTTAGTACGAAATCCTGAAATATTTTCTCACTTCTTTTATATGCCCGTTAGGAAATCTCAGCAGGGATGTATCTATTTTCCCTAAAGTTCCTTAGGTTCCAGGTTTATGTGCAAATATTTAGCTCTTGGTTGCCTGGTCTTCTACTAAAGATGTTTCTGAAATGCTTTGGTGAAATTTCTCTTTTCTTCAAAGAGATCTAAAATCTTGAGATTGTGGATGAACATATCTAGGTAAGACCTTTTTTCTCTTTTGACCAGTTTGTCTCATGTTGTGTATTTGTTCAAATTGCAAGAGTGTCATCACCCTAGGGTTCAGCCTCTACATTCTTTCTCTTTTCTGGAGTTGAAGTGTCCAACCAGAATGCTCTTCAGCAAGTTAGCTGTCTTCACTGCCATCATCAGAATGACTTCTAACAATACAAGCAGTTTCTGACATGCCTCATCCATTAGAAACAAGATGAGTTACAAACACAGCAGTAGTCTCTGGAGGAACAGCTCCAAAAGCCATCATTGAATCTTTTTTACTCTAGTATACATATTCATTAAGTGTTAAACCATGATATTTAAGTTACGGTTTTTCCCATGTTCATAATTGAAGCCTCCTTTTTTTATAAATACAAATTCTTTTCTTACTCCTCTAACTCAACTCCTTTAACTTCTGTAGTGGCAGTACCACCAAATGAGAGAAAATTTTCATTGGATTGTACAAGGGCATCCTGATAGTGTAGATCTTGAGAGCAATGTAAAAAATACAGACTTCATGCATACATTTTTTAAATGCAAGGCTAACCTATTTTTATTTTTTCTGAGTGACATATGGACTGCTAAAACTGAGAACCAATTAGTTTTTTTTTCCTCATTCTGAAGCACCTTGAATTCATATAATGCTTCAAGTTTATCATTATTCAAGCAGAGGAGTAGATGACATGTAATAGGCTAATAAGGATATTGGTTTATTATTAATATTAATATCATAAAATAAAATCTAAAGTGTTAATCTGCACCATTCATCCATTTGATGAAAACAATGAGTTAAAATGCCCTTCCTGATAGTGACTTAAAGCCAATATTATTAACATAAGGCTGATGTCTGGTGTTCATGTGCAGCAATTATGTTCAGTTAATTGCAGCTACTTTGAAAGGATTCTTCAATTTTAGTCTATATTTTTGATCATCATGTCATGCATCATCATTTTCTGTTACAGCACTGTACATTTTCTGCTATTTTCTTTTCACCTTTGGCTCATATGTATGACAATTTAGAAATGTGCTTTCCCCAGCGAGTGACAGAACTTGTGTTAACCAATGAATGGAAATTGACTGCAGGCTCCCCTTGAAGAGTGGCACAGATTAATACTGCTGCATTTTTTTTAGGAGTAAAACACTTCCTAGTGTTGAAGCAAAGGGCAGAAGCAGCCTTTATTTGATTAAAGTAAAGCCGCAGGCTGTAGGGCTTCTAAATGCAAACGCTTATTTTGGATCCTAGGCGATGAGTCTAATTGAGGAAGGAGCAGCTCAGTCAGATCACCCACTTTTTTTTCTCTTGAGCAAAGTATATTTTCTGGTCTCTTTCTGAAAAGTGAACCCTAGGCTGTACAAGAGTGGCATAGCCCTCATCTCAAAAAGTGGATCAGAATGAGCTCTTCTTACGGGTTCACAATTATCCACTACTGCAAGGGGGAAATAAAACCTAGAGAACCAGTAATGTCAGAAATACAATGCATCATATAGCATTTTCTAAATGATGACAATCTGTTGGGAAGACTTATCTATTGAGTAAACAAGCCATGGGGAGACAAAAAGAAAATATGAGACAGAAAAGGGACAAGAAAACAAAAAGAAAAGCTCAAAATTATATGCAACTGTGGAAAAGTTCCTGTGGGTTTTGATGAGAGTAGATGGATTTTCCCAGAGACACACACGGAGGACAGCAGTGCTGAAGATGAAAAGACAGTTGCTTCAAAGAAGCAAAAGAAAATCAAAGAAAATTAAAAAGACTAAAAAAATTAAGAGAAAAAAAGTTTACACAGTCAAAAAAAGCAAGACAGTATCAGGAAAAAATTGGCTTTCTAGTGAAATCTAGCGTTCATACGTAAGAGCATGTATTTTCAAAGCTAAAAGGAAAGCTTTCTCAGTATTACCAAACAAGTGATGTCCTTACGCTTGATGGCTCAAGAGTTCTCAATTTCAGATTTTCATTTTATGAGCAAAACTGAAAGGAAGACATCAAGAAAATGCCCTTTTAATTTGTCGATTTACACTACTGTTGGTTTTTTTTGTGAGATTTCTGTTCCTCCATAAAAGGAAATCAAAATTACCTGAAAAGTGTGTAGAATTCTTTACCAGTGTAGTATCAATAATAATAACGATCATTGTTCTTAATAATACTGATATTGAAGTGATTGACTGCAGTCTCTGTAGGACATCATTTGTAGAAACTAAAGAATAATAAAGATGATCAGTAGCAGATGTAACATTTCTGTACATTAGTTAATAAATAAATTGCTGCAGTGCAGCATAAGGACTGCATTGCTATATGCATGAGGAGATGTGTCAGACTTTTGATATTTTGTCATTGTGCTCTGTTCTTATACCGAATTCATTCTTCTGCGGAATTTAACGTTGCAGCTAATAAAACACGATTTTATGGTTTCCTCTATGGGCATCAAATGAGTTGCAGTAATTAAAACGTGACCTCTGTGGAAGAGTTTATATGGAGTGGATTTTAATGTTAGTTAGAATGTGGCCAAGTCAGAAAGAGTTTTAAATAAAATGTTAAAATTTATTTTATTTATTTAATGACTATTCTCTGCACCAAAATCTGTGCAGCTTGATAACCTACAGTGATTTTTTTCTTCATTCGCTTAATTAACTGAATAATTAGAATAGTTATCTAGATGACCAAATACTAGATATGTAGATAACTAGATAGTGGAATACTAACTAGATAGTTAGAATGTTATCAAACCTTCCCACCAATTCCCAGGGCCAGCTAGTTTCCTTCCAGGAGGCTACTGATTTCTACTACCTGCGATTATGGTTATACTTGCCAGAGAAAAACCCCACCAAAATATTAGTAGAGAATTGCCTGATTATTCAGTACAGCTGATGTGGTAGGAGAAAGCAGGAAGCAGACTTAAAATGTCATCTTACTGCTCAAGCACAGACATTGTTCAACAGCTTTTGAATCTTGGAATCTTTCAGGTCTCAGAACCTTTATGTTGGACAATGTTGACAGAATTTTGCCCCTGGTTTGAATTTTGAAATTGATTACATAAATTTTTGGAACTTTCCAAACCATACACTGAGAAGAAAGATAGACCCACAGGATGCATGGTCATTTAAATGAGCAGTAAAAATGAATGGGTATTTTCCAGATTTATTTTTTTTCTGATTTGTGTTTGTTTTGTCCTGTTCAAAGCAAGAATACTCTGCATAGGTAATGGGGGATATCTCTGTTCAGCCAGCCCACAAATGCATGTCTTGTCTGTTGCTGGGAAAGGGTCCATGATCTTACCTAGAGAACCTCCAGAGTGGTCTCTATGGCTCTTTTCACCAAAAGGTTTTAATGAAAGGGGAGCCTTCCGAATACCATACTGTCTATTCAGACACAGTAGGTGCTTTAATCAATGGAAAATAATACTTACTGTAACCATCAGTTCCTAACTATTTTAAAAAATATAAACATTTCTAAAAAGAACATTTCTCATGGCAAAATAAGTCAATTCAATGAGAACATTGGCATAGTTTTCACCGTTATTCAACAACCCGGCCAGTGGCAATACGGAATTGTATCAATAAATTAGATTGGACATGTATCTTTTGATAATTTGCAACATTGTCAGAAATATCTTTCCTTTCCAAAAAAAGAACCTTGCACAAAATTACATTGCCTCTTTACAGGTGGACCATATCATGCATTGCATTACTTCAGGTAGTAACAGCAAGATACAAACTCACTCTCTTTCTTTAACTATACCAGATATAAGTGCCCTAGAGTAAATGAGGAAAATCTTTACTTTTGACAGAATGGCATGGAATTACTTTGATTTATTGTAGAAATTCCATTTAATTGCTGTATCTGGGCTTTTTTCCTCTATAATGTTAGATATGTTGTCTTGAATGTAATTAATTCTAACTGAAATAAAGCACTTTGAAATGTTGTTAAATGAACTTGCCACCTAACCAAGCTTTTAAAACCAAATAAAGTAACCAATAAGTATAATAATACTTGACATGGAAGGAGGTTGTATTGCTCATTAAAATTCTACTGCCAGCAGTCTTTGGTTGGCTGGTTTTAAGTGGTTTTAAGTAGATAAAGTGAAATGCAAAAGAAAATGTGGTGTCTAGATGAAGCTCATGTTATTAAAAATGCTAGGTTTAGTACTTTTATTGAAAGGAAGGAGGCAATCAAGTACCGCTGAACTATTTGAAGCAGGTTTCTGATGCCAGTTTACAAACCCAAATGGGAATGCCTAGGGAGAGGTAGTCAGATTTGTGTATGTGATTTGTGTACATTTCTAAATGCTTATGAATCTATTTGACTTTCAATTTTCTTACTAAGATCCGATAAATAAAAAAAATTCCCTTGGCTGATGCATGAAATAATTATTTTCAATGCTAGAATAGTTAAAAATGTGGGAAGAAGACTGATATGAAAGATTTATGACTTTTTTTCTGCCTTCATCAAATGACTTAAATCCAGTCTGTAGCGTCAGTTTTCCTTAAAGATGGACAGGATTAATGAATGGAAGTACCAGCTGTGATGGATGCATTTGATTCCTTAACCAAACCAGCAGCAGTTTGATACAGGCTCCAAAGGAGGTCAAGGCCTGAGCAGTAGCTGGGTCAAGAGCTCCTCTAGAAAACCCGTAGAGGAGCAGGGTCACCTGTTGAGCACTTATCAATATGAGCTTGGATCACTGATCATGCAATTAACACAGGAATGGAGCGTGGCTTTTCCGTTTATGAAGGAACAAAGAAGGTTATAGGTTCAAGGGGTCTCATACACATCTTTCTCACTGTATGTGATTTGACTGTGAGCCAACACTGTAGTTCATAAATATGAATGAATCTTTGAACTCTCCCTGCTCTGCAGCGTGGCTGCATGGCAGTGATCTCCTTGATCTCCTCTGGAGCTGGGATACCTCTCAAGGTTGTTCCTCAAGGCAGAGAGACCTTTTACGAGTGATGGATAGTTGGATGAGCCTAATTTGAGTTCTCTCTGAGTTGAAACTGGGCAGCATACCAGGTGACTCTCCCCTTGATCATGGACACCTGTCAAGGTTTGAGATTATTTACTTGAGGCTAAGAGATCCTTCCTTACCCAAGGCGGAGAAACCCCTTATTTGCAAAAGATCCTTGGTAAGTGACTGACAGCATGCTGTATTAATACTGATTAAGCATTACTAATTCATGTAGTTACACAGTATTAATTATTACAGACTTTGCCTATGTAGTTCTTTAGAGAGAAACTGTTGAGCAACTCTGGGATTAAGTCTAGATCCAGCTGCATTTAGACCCCGCTCTGAGCAGTTTAGAAAGCAGAGGGGTACATTCTGAACCTATTGATTCAATGGGAGGATCTCCTGTGCACTTTTGCTTCTCCCATCTCTGTGTAAATCATTGTCTCAATTCTAACTCGATTTGCCTTTGTATATTTCTTCTACATCGTAAATGAGTGAACCTTGCCATAGTACTTTGTAAAGTTGCATTTTTACAACATCGTATCAAAACCAGTTTTGCTAATGTTTTCAGTGGCAATTTTATCTATCCAAATCACTCATTCACGACAAATTAGTGAGGTTGCCAGGATCCTAAATCAGGATTCATGACACTAGCACACATGGGAAATGTAAATGAAGTGAAGAGAATGAAAATTCAAATTTGCAAGGCAGGTTAATACTGCACTGCATGAATCTTCTACACTGTTGTTCCTTCTCCTGGAAATTAAAACTACCATCTAACAATAATTGTTCTGGAGAATTGCAGAGTGAAGCCACTTGGTTTCAGCCATATTTTTTAACTATGAATGAAGTGGTTTCTTCTCTCAGGAGTAACAAACTTCAGAACAGATCAAAAGTTGCTTTTGATGTGTCTATGCTTCTACAAGGAACCTGGAAAATTATATGTTTTTTTCTTTGAGACCTTGAGCTGAGGTAACAACATCAGAGAGCCAGTGTACCGGAGCCCAGACTGGCATGCTAAAACTGTTATGCCATAATGCAGCCTGAGGCCCCACTTGTCCTTTGTATTTCAAACCTACTCTATAATTTTTAATACTGTTGTCAAAATGATTGACTCCTTTAAATGGTGACACCTTCCTTCCTTAACTCTCTTCCTCCCTTTGTCTTTCAAAAAAATCTGGCTACTTTTCAGTCAGATAATTCTATCTATTTATTTACTTACTTACTTACTCACTCATCTATCTATCTATCTATCTATCTATCCATCTATCTATTTATTTTTTGTTTCCATAAAATATTAAGGGAAAAGGTACTTTTAATTCTCCCTAAAACTGCAGTGATGGTGTTATGAAGTAGACAAGGTTTGAGTGAAACTACATAGTTGACAATTGTTGGACAACTGTTTAAGTTTTTGTTTAAGTGTTGGGTTAAATTTTTGCAACAGAAGATGTTGTGTTCAAGGGGACAGAGGGGGCAGATACACTGTGTTGGAGTCTTGTGGAGTTCATGTGCAGAAGGTAAAACTTGAGACGTAATTACCAGTGCTGGATGGAAAACTACTTTTTTATAAAATTAAGGAATCAATGTTTTCAGTTGCTTTTATCTTATGTTTTCATAGCATCACAGAATTGTTGAGGTAGGAAGAGATCTCTGGAGGCCACCTTGTCCCACCCCCTGTTAAAGCAGGGCCACCTAGAGGTGGTTGCCCAGGATCATTCTCAGATGGTTTATGAGTATTTCCAAGGACTGAGACGATTTCTGGGCACCCTAAACCAATGGACGCCATTGAGAAGAGCCCAACTGTCTTCTTTATGCCCTTCCTTCAGGTATTTTATATACATTGGTAAGATCCCCCTGAGCCTTCTCTTTTCCAGGCTGAACAGTCCCAGCTCTCTCAACCTTCCCCCACAGCACAGGTGCTTCAGTCCCGTATTTGTCTTTGTGGCCCTTTGCTGGACTCTCTCCAATAGCTCCACGTGTCTTGTGTACTGAGGAGCCCAGAAGTGGATCCAGCACTCCAGGTTTGGCCTCACCAGTGCTGAGGGGATCATTCACTTCCCTCAGCCTGCTGGCAACACTCCTCCTATTGCAAGCCAGGATACTATTAACTGCCTTTGCAGGAAGGGCTTGTTGGTGACTCATGTTCAACTTGGCATCCAACATGACCCCCTGTTCCTTTTCTGCAAAGCCGCTTTTCATCTGAATGGAAAGAAGTAAATTTTTCAGAAATCTGAATAATTCCTTAACAAAAAGTCTTGGCTGGCTTCCTCCAGAGAGACATGCCAACAGCCTTGCTGTTGCCTGCTCTCAGTGAGTGTCCTCCTGGAAACAAAACTTTGCAGTTGTCTGTGACGGCAGGGCAGAGTGCCATAGAGAGCCTTTTCAGGTCTCTGTTCGATACATTTCCACCAAAATAACATCAATAACACAAACTTTCACTGCTGATTAATTACTGCAGCCCTTTTCTACTGAGTGAAGGTTTCTCCTGACCTCTTCTTTCGGCAGGAGCAGCCCTGACATCAGACTGAACACAGGTTTGCTTTTGCTTCTAGCTGACTGCTTTAACAATAAACTCCTTCTTAGTACAAACCTCTGTGCTCTTTTGCTTACCCACACACTTTCATTTTTTGTTATACCTCAGTTACACTCTGTGTAACTCATAGAAGTGAATGCTGTTTTCTTTAGATATTTTTGAAGAGGAAAGAAATATCAACCTCTTTTGAAGGCTTTTAGTACCACGGCCATATATTTTTAAACATTAGGTATAGTTAAGTCTTCCATCATCACAACAACCTGTTTGTATTAGTCATAAAAGGAGAGGAAATTAAGGCTTTTGTTGCAGTTTTTACTCAACTGACACTCAGAACTCAGAATGTGTTCCTGATGGTATCTCCTTCAGAGCATGGGATTTCTTTGTTATGGTTTCAGTGTCTAAAAAAGTGTGTGTTGTTGGTGCCTGGGAAACAGTACCAAGGCCCACATACTTAAATAAACTTAACTGCTTGACCTAGGCTCCCAAGATCTGTCTCTAAACTTTTACAAACCACCTTCAGTCCCTGTGCTTCAAAACTGTTTTTGAAGAGAGGTAAGCACTGCTGCCCACCCTGGTACCCCATTCTTGCCCAGTTCTGCTTCTACAATCACTTGGTGTTGAGCTGCAGTAACCAAGGTTTGCATATATCAAAGTAAGAACTTTATTCGGGAATGAGAAAGCCATTCAGTGAGAACAAAACACAACAAAAAAATGCAGAAATCTGAGGGATTTAATAGAGAACATGTTACATGCAGATTCAAAGGAAAAATACTGGATCTTATATCTCATCCTCTGAGAAGAGCTACAGTTTCTATCACCTTATTTTAGCAGTATTTTAGGAGAAGTCTGGAAAATAGCTTTTGGTTGCTTGGGTAAATTATTCAAACATGCAGAGAATTTGTAAGTCCTTTTGTTCAGACATCAAGCTCATGTACAAAATGCTCCCCCCCCAAAATATCTCTCTCTTGGAGGCAAAATTCACATGTGTCTTTCCTCGCCCCCAAACAAATGCTTTTGCATGAGTCATAGACTGTGGAACTATTAACCCTAATTGAAATGCACATCTAAAATGACACTTAACCTTGATTTTTTTAAGCAACACATGAGCCTGTGGGCGATACTGTCTTATTTGGATAGCACCTTGCAGCCTGAAGACTTTAAAAGTGTTTTATTTACATAATGTCTCATTTATTTTGTAAGAATTAAACTCTCCCCATCACGGCTATGATCTTCTTTGGCATAGAAAATATCCAGCAGCTGTTTATCAGCCTACAGAAATGCTGTATAATAAGAAATAAAAAGAGACTGTGCATCTCACTGAATCCATGGAGTGAATCAAGAAGGAACACCAATAGGAAAAAGAAAAAAAGAAAAAAAATCAGTCACTGGGCTTCCATCCGCCATTTGTAGAGTCCTGTGGGTCATTGGTAAACATAGAATCAGACAGGGAAAAAAGCAGTCACAGAGTTTCCATACGCGGTTTGCACAGCAGAACCAGTGCACTAAGGCTCAAGAACCACTCCGGGCAGAGCACTGGCACAGGCTGCCCAGAGAGGTTGTGAAGTCTCCTTCTCTGGAAACATTCAAAACCTGCCTGGACGCGTTCCTGTGTGACCTACCCTAGGTGATTCTGCTCTGGCAGGGGGGCTGGACTAGATGATATTTTTAAGTCCCTTCCAACCTCTAACATTCTGTGATTCTGTGGTTCTGTGATCACTGTGTGGAACAGTATTTTACATAACCTGAAAAAACCAGACACATAAGCCAAGATTTTGAGAAGTGACATATTCTTTGGCTGCTGAATAGAAGGTATTTTTAAAGATGGTGAGGCTTGTGGGTTTGGGGTTTTTTTGTTTTTGTTTTTTTTAATAGCGGATACCTATGAGAGAACACAAATTTCACCGCTTGGGGCAGCCAGTGACAACCATGGGAGAGTGCAGAGAATAAATTACAGGAGTTAAATTGCACAAATCTCTAGAAGTTACACACCTACTGAAGCGGTTTTCATTTTTTATTTTTTAAAATAGTCTGATCAATATTCTTGTTTGTGTTTGATTAGGGTAACAACAGAGGAGAAACATAAAAACTCTATTAGTTGGGGCTGCTAATTGGACAAAGCTTATTATAGTTTAAATGTGTTTAAATCCGCCAGTTTTATAGTGGGAGAGACATTTGCAGAACAATAGAGAAAATGCTGCTGGTGTTTTAAAGGTGGGAGAGTATTCAGGTATAGAGAAATGCAATACAATCTGAGTTGTGAAAATTACAGCTCTTGATAATTATAACAGAGAGAAGTTACAAAATATGGTATTAAACTGTATCGGGATAACAGGAGCTTTACTAAAAAAAAAACATTTTTCAAGATACAGTTTAAGTAAACACCTTGAAAGCTAATTCATGTGAACTTGCCTTGAAATACAGAAAACGGTGGAAGTTAACGGAGCAGTAGCTGGGATGACAGGCTTTGTGAATTTACCTCTTCAGAAAGAATGGAGGATTTGGAGACAAGCACATTGCCATTTATCATTATCAACTGTAATTGAAACTGGGGCAACTCAACACTTTGCTCTGAAACTGTGAAAGCTGTGTCATCAGGTATTGGGCTAACACGACACGGGGCCTTAATGTTCACTGACAAGAAAGCTTTGGAGTATTTAACGCTCTCCATCATCAAAACCCTAGGTTATTAAATATGACAATTGCCATAGATTTTACATCTTTTTAAGTAGGACAGCCAGGTCTTCCAGGTGCTCTTGTTGTCATCGATACACATCAGGAATTTTATTCAGGGATTGTGTGTCATTCCAGAATTAGTGAACCATATTCAACTGACTGTGAGGGAATGATAGAATATGTGAAGTCTAGGCTGCCAAATAAATTTAATTGTTACATAAAAAGAGTAGTGATTAAGGAAACACAGTGTTAAAATTTGTAAATTATTCATGTTTTCCAGGCTGAGGTTTTGAGTTTGGCACAAAACCTCAGTTTTGAAGGGAAAATGTGGCTGCTCTCACCTATATTTCTTGCCTGATGGCAGGGACTTGCAGGAAGGCAGGATGGCTTCAGTTTAGAGCCTGCAGACTACAGATTATTTAACTGGTTTTCCTTTTATATTTTTTTTTTCTGTTGAATACTTTTCTTCTCTGCCTATCAGAATCTTCTGTAAATAACAGCATTCAGGTACAGCTACAAAGACTGATATAGAAAGAGATCTGTGGATTAATTTCAATATACAGTCTTGAAGGTTAAGCACGACATATCTGAAGAAGTGTTGAGTCATATCAGTCACTATGATCTCCTCCACAGAGAAGGGAGAATGTTCCTACTTCAGGAGGGTGATGCCTTCCATTTAAAGATGAGGGTTTAAAGTTGGTAGGTTGAATAGCCCTTCAAGGTGCTGACTCCCCTCCACCAGCTGTAGAGGAGATCAGGTGACAAGATTCCATTACATGTCTGAGTTTCGATAGCTAAAAATAATTCCTCAGCTGAAATGAGACAGTTCCCACATTTGAAGGCCAGAACTGCTCTTCATATGTTCTCTCCTAGTGAGAAGAAGATCCTGGACAATCAACTGTGATAAGGGAGGGGACTCTTCTCAATCAATACTGGAAAAAGATGTGACCTCTGTGGTTTCTTCATCTCAAGAAACAGGAAGCTCCAAAGGATGTGTTGTACCATCCTGAAATACTTCAGAAAGATAGGGGTGGATTGCCCTCTGAAGATATCTTCATCATAGAGAAAAACATCTTCTTTAGAAAACCTTCTAAATGGTGAAAGTTTAGGGAGTTGTACCTTACCTATGTAACAGTTCATTTTGAAATGAGGCACTGTATTTTGTGTAGGTGTCAAAATGTTGGCACTAGAGGGCTGCCCTGTGCCAGACACAGCCGGTTTGAGCGGCTCCAATGGACCCGCTGGCAGGACATGGTTGAGCCCAGCAGCCAAGATGGTGGTGCCTCTGCGAAAACGCAGAAAGAGAAGGAGGGAATAAATATGGAGAAAATAAGCAGAGGGAATACCAAAGGTGAGAGGAAGAGGAGGTGCTCCAGGTACCAGAGTAGATACCCCTTATAGCCCATCGAGAATCAAAGAATCAGAGAGTTGTTTAGTTTGGAAAAGACCTTTAAGATCATCGAGTCCAACCGTTAACCTAGCAATGCCACCAAACCATGTCCTGAAGCATTACGTCTTTTAAATACCTCCAGGATTGGTAACTCAACCAGTTTCCTGGGCAGCCTCTTCCAGTGCATGACCAACCTTTGGATGAGCAAATTTTTCCTAATATCCAATCTAAACTTTCCCTTTCACAACTTGAGTTCATTTTCTCTTGTCCTATTTTTTTGCAATGGACCTCCACCTCACTACAACCTCCTTTCTTTTAGATGTAGAGAGCACTAAGGTCTCTCCTCAGCCTCCTTTTCTCCAGGCTAAGAAATCTGTACTAGAGCAGACGAAAAGTATGAGAAGGAAGGAGCAGCAGAGTAAAGCTGGTGTACTGACCAAAATGCCCCAGACTCATGCTGCTTACAGCAGGGAAGAGGAGGCTAGAGTGAACCTAAGTCTGAAAAAGGGGGAAGGAACATTTTTTTTTAGTGTTTGTCTTTTTTGTTTCCCATTAACTGAATTAGTAATTACCTTTCTACTTTTACTGAGAAAAAATTAAATTAATTTTCATAGAACAATAGAATGCTTTGGGATGGAAGTGACCTTTAAAGGTCATCTAGTCCAAACACCCTGCAGCGAACAAGGGCATCTTCAACTAGATTCCAGTACTCAGAGCCCCGTCCAACCAGACCTTGAATGTTTCCAAGGTTAGGCCTTCTACCATCTCTCTGGGCAATCTATTGCAACGTTTCACCACTGTCTTTGTAAAAAATGTCTTCCTTATATCTAGTCTAAATCTACCCTGGTTTAATTTAAACCATTACCCCTTGTCCTACTGCATGGGCCATGCTACAAAGATTGCTTCCAGTTTCTTATAAGTTCCCTTTAAATGCTGAAAAGCTGCTATAAAGTCTCTCCAAAGCCTTATCTTCTCGAGGCTGAACAACTCCAATTGGCTCTCTCAGCCTTTCTTCAAAGGAGAGGTCCTCCTCTGGACCTGCTCCAACAGGTCTATGCCTTCCCTCTGTTGTGCCTGTTTTGACAGTAGTTGGTAAGTGAACTCCTTGTCTTTATCTCAGCCAAGGAGCTTTCTTGCTCCCATTTTTCCTATTTTCTACTCCACCTCACTAAGGGGATGGAGTAAGGGAGTGCTTGGATAGGTATTTGGGTGTTAGTCAAGGCTAACTCATTATAGGCAGATTTACACTTTATTATTATAAATTAACTTCATGCACCTTTTCCAGAGAAAGAAGAGACCCTGAGTGTACACAGTTGGTTTAGAAAGTGCAGCAAAATTCCACCTGTGGTATCTTACATGGGAGATAGAGTTAGTGAGTTAATGACTTAATGACTTAATATTTCCTTTTCCTAGATAACTCAGCAGACAAGATTAGAGTAGTCTATCAGGTGGTGAAATGGTTTTAGCAATATCAAAATATTTCTAGATACCTCTGTGTGGAATATCTGCAAACCTATGCTAATGTATGTGCAAACCCAAGTGGCTGTCAGATTTGCATTGTAAGCTGAATAAATGAATTGGTCATATATATTCCATTCAAAATTCTGGTATTTGGAATGTTTTGCTTGCTCTGAAGTAGAAGAAGAGCAACAAACCTTCTAAAAATTGTATTAAATTAGCTAGATTTTTTAGTGTTGATTTGGGGAGGCAAAACATTTCATTTCCAATTTCACCTTCTCATGGAAGTATGATTATGTTAATCTTTATTTTAAACCAGCTTTTCAATATTTTTTTCTGAAAATGTTAAAACTATATCTATATTCTCTATTGCAGCATTTTTTTCTTAAATGAAGAACTGTCAGTACCACCACATACTAAAAGGATTTCATTGTCAGTGTGACTACTAGTTACCTAGGCAAAAAAATCTGACTAGAATATCTGACTGGCACACCATTTATCTCAGGCCATCCTTTTCTTTAACCCCTCTTTGCCGTCAATGATGGAGCAGGTTTCCTATTCAGAAATACATGCGGTAACCTTCTGGGATGGTGTTGCGGCAGTCACCTTCTCTGTAGTCACTATGGTTACATGGCAAAAACAGCGTTCATCCCTTGTGCTCATTATTCATCTGTCCCTGTTCCACCCACTTTCTACCAGGACTACCACCATGCCAGCAGTGCCAAACTGCTTGTGAGCTCCCTAAGCCTTTTCTCACTGGGAGTGAGCAAAATGCCTTGCTCTACCTTTACTTTAAGCATTAACCCTGGTACGTGGTTTTGCGAACAGCAAGGTCTTACAGGGTGTGTTCCCCAATAGCTAGGTAGCTAGCATGTTGGATGGCAGCTTCATAATGGAGTCTTGCAAATGGTATCTGAGAATGTAATTTCAAAGCCTGAGATTCATTAAGTTAGGTATAGTTGTAGCTGGATACTCCTGGGAGCAGAAAGCAGCTCTGCAGGCGTTAGTGTAAAGTAAAATAGACAAAACCACCCAAATAGGATATACAAGAATGCACAAGTCGGAGATCAATAACTTGCTTCAAAGGTAAATCCAAATGAAGTCAGGCTTCTTTTAAATCAGGCTTTTGGGTAGCTCTTTCATATTTCTACCGTGGCTTTTCATTCCTTGTTTTGGGCCAGTACCAACAGCTATTCTGAAGCACCTCAGCAAGCATATGGTGCGTGTGCTGTTTCCATCATTAACTACCCATGCGGCAGGGAACGGAGCGCCTGCTTGAAAACATTGCGGGAATGGGATTGCTGCTACTTGAAGTGCAGGAGCTTATGACTCAGACTGTGGATTTGCCTCCTTGCCAGCTAATATCTGGACGGAGACAGAAATTGAATATTATAAGGCTGAAGTATCATTTGGACATGTGTTACCCACTGATTCTCCTCAGGACTGGTTATATTTTTGCTTCTTAGAGATAACTATTCACAAGAACAAGCATTTATACCAGTCTCTCCCAACTGCGGTTTAAAGTGGTGCTGTCATTACAGAGATGACACATTGTGTACACCCTGCCAACTTGTTGACAAAAAGGGAGAAACACATAATTTAATACAGCTGTTTTACGGCAAAAAGTATCAACAACACTTCAGCCTTTTTATTTCAGTCCTGTCAGTCAAAAACATCCACTGCAACAGATTAAGTTAACATGCCCTGGAAGAATTCCTGGTTTTGATAGGCATTCAGACTGTGGGGTGACTTTTTTCTTCTCTTTTTTCTTCTCTGTTCCTTTGGCCTTTTCACACATCTATTTGTTCAGAAGACTACAGCCCTCCTTGTTGACTCCAATGATGAATTCAGAGAAAGTTTAAGGCACACGCCTAGAGCTTTGCAATCTTTGCATGTAAATGAGAGATTTCAGCTGCACAGCAGATCACTAAGTACTGTGGACTGCATGAAATCAGTTTTCATTTCAGTGTGAACATATTAGAAAGGTACAGTTGTTGAATTGTCTTTTAGAAATTTGTCCCTTCTCTTACAAGTAAGATCAGGCTTTGTTAAAGATGAGATCAGATTTATTGATGCTTCTTGGAGTATTGTTTGGCCCTACATATTTTTTTGACTAGTTTTTTGCACTTGCTCTGCATTGGCATTTCTGTGAGTTTGATATCAAACTCTCACTTTATAACTCCTCCCCCTTTTTTAGTGAAACTTGAAAAGATGCAATCTTCACAGCAAATTCTGACTCCCCTCTTGCATTTCCCTTCTCCCCTTGTTAAAAATCCTGATCTATTTGTAGTTACTTAATTCCCTAGACTTTGTAAAACCACTCATTTGAAACTGTGAATGAACCTGTCCTTGGATGGACATTGGACTTCTGTGTCCTGAATAGAAAACTCATGTGCAAAATGCACGTTGCCTGAATCAACAGCCATTCAGTGTTTTTACAAGACTTTTATTTTTTCTATATTGTTATTTTTTATTATTTTACCCATATAGTTTTAAAATAGGAGAAAAATTCTGTCTGGAGACCACCTAATGATGTTGTCATGTTGTGGGTTTCTAGCTAGTGAGATTTCTGTAGCATTAATTCCTGAATTAGTAATATCCTAGTGCAATATATCAAATCCTTGCTAGGCTACCTGTCAGCAGGTAAATAACATATTTATGAGATTTCTAATACAATCTCTTATTTATAATGATTTTCTAAAAGGGATTTGGAAAAGGGAGTCATCTAAATTTTGACCTTGCTTTCACTATTTGTAACTGTATAAAATCTGAGAGCTTCCTGGTGAACAGGAAGATTTATGATCTGTTCAGTGAGAATTCATAGGCTGAAATCTCTCTGCCAATAAATCTTCATATTCATCTTGCCTAATTCTCTGTGAAGTTAATGCATAAAATTCTTAAGATAACAAAAGATAGTTTGACTTGCTGTAAGTTTTTAATAAGTAATACATGATGAAGCAATTCAGGAGGAGAAAGAAGCCATTTTGCTTTATGCTGTTTTTCATGGATTTTGTGACAAAGGAATGCAGTAGCATGAAGCGCCCAGGCGAGGTGTGTATTTTTGGCGATGACCAATGAACTTTACATTCTGTTTCAGATAGAGCTGTCCCGGTGTGAAATTTACCATTTCAGCATTGACAACAGTGCTAAAAATAAAGCCACTGTTGTGCGCACAAGGCTTATTAGGACTGCGTTTAGTTGGACAAGCATGACTGGGGAGGAGTCTAGGAGACTCTCTGGATCCCATAGCAATGTCCAGAATAAGGAGCCAGAACCCTATTATACAGAAGATATATTTGAAAAAGACAGATATGAGACAAAGATGCAACTGGCACTGGAAACCATGGCAACAGGTGGGTGCATCTCAAAAGAACAGGAAATCCAGGAACAGGTTTTAAGATGAAAATGTTTTAATCTCTTCTCTAAGAACTCACTGCGGTTTGGGGAACTGTCTTTCTGCAACCTGCAAGATTTCATACTGCAGAACATTTCAGGAATGCTTTCATGTCTTTGAAATATTCCAGGTAAATAATGAGGCAGGAATAACCTCACTGAAGTGAAGATACGCAGACAGGGTAACTGTGCCCCAAATGTGCTTTACATAATTCCAACCTAGCAAATCACAGGAGTGCCAGATTGGTCCCTGAAATCAGAATTCAGAATCCTCTAGGATCTGGGAGCACTCTCCCTCTATCAGCTCAGGAGGGAGCTTTGTCTGTGCCATGTTGAGGTGCACAAGGGCACATGGTCACCCAGTTTGTGCACAGGCTGGTTTCTCTGCACCATAAATGGCGTCAGGAATAGTAGCCACTGGGTGGAAGCTTAAGTGTCTGCCTGAGACTTCTCAAGTGTAAGGAAATTGATTCTTAATCATGCCCTTAATTCCACTCATCATCATCATTGTTCAAGCAACCAAAATGATCATGTTTTAATTTATGAAGCCGTCCAAAAAATTTGTTAGTGTCTTGCTACTTTTTAGTCTCAGAAATATGACACGTCAATCCTATTTAGTGGTAATATTTTGATACCGTCAGATGTAATCACAAAGTCTCTTTGCCTTTTATTGATGTCAGTGACCTCTCTTGGACTTTTTTGTATAGTTGATGAAACATGTTTCTCAATACATCTGAACACCATCTGAACTCTAGTTTATCTGCTTTTAAAGGTATAACAAGACGCTACAAACACAATAGTTCAGAGATGAAAACACGGTCAATATATGCACTTGCACGTAATTTTTAGTTTTCCCACTTAATTACAGCCAAATCTAGAATTTTTAAGAAATTGTGTGATTCCTTAAAATATTTTAAATTTATGTTTGAAACATTTGAATATTAGGTAGGGTTTTTTTTAACACAATCAGTCTGGGTAATTGTACACCTGAAATACAAAGTAAAAAAATATTTTGCTAACTTTCTGTTTCTGATAGATCACCTAAATACTTCACTCAGCTTAGGAGTGTCAGAAAGTTATCTGTTTACTCAAAGGAACTTAAGTGCATTTTGGCATTGAAACTCCTCTGGAAATTTTTTTTCTATTCCATATAGGTTCCTAAAGATCTCAGGTAGTCTATCAAAAAAAATTGTTAACCTTAAAAAATAATTGATTACCTGTTATTCACCCACCATTATTCTAAGAAACATTGCTGTACTCCAAAATATTTGAACATATTTAGTACTGAGCAACTTAAAATTCATTGCAACATGGACATTTTCAGACAATTTTGAATTAAGAGAGGAGTATTTATGTGTTTTTATCTTTTTTTTACCTTCTCACTGAAGAAATCTGACGAGTTTTTTTAACAAACTGCCGTTCTTGCTTGGTGTATGTGTTTGTTCCTGGATATCTTTTGTAGTGCTGTTATCTGTGTCCCTCCAATTCAGCTTTTGTTCTTTACAACAGATATCCTCTCTTTCGTCTTTGTGCTGATCGCAGCAAAACACGTCTATCAAGAAAAACTCTTTCCTTTACCATTTAATTATCTTTGAACTCCTGTCATGATCATCAATTCTTCCATTGACTGCCTCCTCCAAGACTGACTGAGAAAATGAAATGTCCCAGTTCACAGCCTGTTCTCTAAAAATAACAATATGAAAAAGCATAAAAGCCTTATCCTGAACCCTATTAAGGAGTCCTGCTCAGCTTGTAGTTTAATTGAAATTCTGTCATGCGATGTCTGGAATCTGAGTTAAATGATACTTTTACAACAGCAAAAGGACAGTATTTTGCTTGCTAAGATTTGATAAAATAGCAGGTAAAATGTGGCTTCCTTTTGAAATCATTGGGAATTTCACAGTAGAGGTCAGCATAAGGATTTCATTTAAGGAAAACTCAATATAGAGAGGTGTTCCTTGTGACTTCAGAACTCCAAATTGATCTACACTGAGGGTCACTCATAGTTACTTTATTTCCTTCCTTGGTTTGAAGGTAATTTACTACCTCATAGAAAAACTCTCTAATCTTTTGTTAAAAAAAAAGAGGAATAAATAAATAAATTTATTTCCTAATTCTCACAACTGTAGGAGACAGAGGCTGCCTCCTGTCCACATTCAAAGCAATCAGTTCAGCTCAGGCAACATGAATTCAGAACCTAGACCACAAATTTGTTCTTCTCCTGACTCACCCAAGTCAGGAGGATTGGTCATTTTCCCATCCCCATTGAGTCCTGGCGTCCGAGGTGTGTGGGTGCCAGCAGGTAGTGCACAACCATGGGGACCTACCTCCCAGAGGCACAGCATGAGGTGGCTCTGCAACCTTCTCAGCATTTCTGGAAGCTGAATGTAGCAGCTGCCTTTCCCTCTGCTCTTCTCCCATCCCCTGGGGATGGGCACCCACCTGCCTCCAGCTGCCATGGGGTGGTTGGGAGATGGAGGTGTGATAGCTGGCTGTGCCTTCAGAGAAAGGTTTCTGCCATCAGAGTGCAGCAGGATCATTAGCAAAAACATACCCAGTGTCTGACTAATTCATAAACCCTACTATAACTGATCAGGTGACCAATCCAATACTGAAAGAAAAATAACATTAAAAATTGGGAGAAAAACACTTAAAATAGAAACCATGAACACATGTCTGCATATAGCTAGACAGATGGCATCTCTTTAAGCAGGGCTTATCCATATGGCAAGCTAGTAGATTGAATCTGAACGTTGTATAGGATCCCAGTGGAGCAAAACCCAGATTTTTTTGACTCAGAGAGTGTATGCTATATATCTCACTTATGCTTCAGATGACAACATAAGCAGTTTTATGCCATCAGCTTCTGGTAGTAGGCACATATAATCAGAGATAGAGGGAAAAGATGAAGGAACATGAACTTATCAGGGAGTTAGGAAACCGAGTGAAGGTTTGAATGAATGGAAAAGAAGAATAGGGGAAAAAACAAGAGACGTTCAAACCCCAATAAGGCAGCTTTCATAAACAGCCAAATTTAATAGCTGAGAGAAAATTACAATTACTGCAACTGCCCAAACACCCAGCAGTAACTTGTTCACTGAAGAAGCCTGTTCCTTTAGCATTGATGGACCACAGAATCCTGCAGCACCAAAAATTTCTTGTCAGTCTGGGTCAAGGCTGCTAAGGACACGAAATTTCTTTAATATGCTAGGAAGGCCATTCAGAAGACATCTGAATCAGAATAAGCACATCCTTCACCTTTCTATCCCTCACAGGAGTTTAAGCATGCATCTCATGCATTGCTTTGCTCCTGAGCTGCAAACTCTTCTCAACAGAGATACTCCAGGCATAAACGAAAGGTTGTGGCTGAGAATGTATTACCTGCTGTGGAACAGGGATTACACAGCTTGCACAGGAGGAAGCCTGCCTGGCAGTCTTATGGTGCAGAAGAACTGGGAAGAAGCCAATTTTGTCTATGAAGAAAAATCGGAAAATTAATTTCAAACCAGAAAATATTCATACTCTTTGAAACAAAGCATAGCATGCCAGAGATGTTTGGAAACAAAGAAAGTGATGTATCAATATGAAACATCTTCACTTTAATGGGAGTTTGATTGCAATAGGATACTGACAAATTCGATCAGTCCCATTTACTTGAGATATGAACTGCTGAAAAATATTTCACATCTAAAAAATATTTAAAAAGTAAAGAAAATGTAAGAACAGAAACAGCCTAGTTTAAATATTTCTTACCTAAATAGACATGCATATCTTCACTTTTAGTGGAATGGCTAATTAAACAGTTCTTATACTAACACTTCTGTGCATATCCACATTTTTAATTCAATTTAACAAACTCTTACTGAGCTCTTTGACTGACAGTGTCATTTTTGGAACTAGGAGATACAAAGAGAATTTCTCAGGAAAAATCTTACCTGTGCTCACCTGCAAAAACATAGGAAAAGCTCATGATTTGATAAACTGGTGTGCTTTTACTGCTGCATGCCATAACTGATTGAACCAGTCAACGTAAGACTGGAACACCAAACAAACTGATAACAAACAGAACTTTATTTACAGGCTTAAATTTGTACTTTCAAGTAAAATATTGTGTCTGAACGTATTTCTCAATTATTTGCAACAATCATGAGCTGCAGTAAAACCTGAAAATGCAGATAGACATACCTGTATCATGTTTTGCAGAGTTCAGGGGCACCTTGAGGGCAGTAAGATGTCTACTCAAGTTATGGTGTAAGACAATAATCAAGGTTTGTCTTCAAAATATTATTTTTTTTTTCTGAGTCGCCTGTTTCTGAGTCTTATACGAGACTAACATCCATGCAATGGATAAGATTTCAATCATTTGCGAGCTAGGTGGCAAATCCTACCAAGCCTGATGACTCTCAGGTTCCACCTATCCCAATTTCCATAATTCTTCAGAAATATTTATGAGATTTGAGGAAGATAATTTTATATTCTGTAATAAGAATGGGTGCTGTTGCTAGCTATACCAGTGATTATTACCAGTATTCATCAGTATAGTACTTTTTCTCTAATCTTTCATGTTGCCCAGACACAGAGAGCATCTTTGATCTTTCAGTCTGGAAGATGAGTCTCAGGAAAGCATCCAGTTCTTCAGTATAAAGAAGGTTGAAGACTGACAGTGCTTCCTTTCCCTCAGTTATTATCTATAGAAAGAGGATGTAAACTTGTGAATGTATATCAGGCTAGTGAGTCATGCTGATTAGCAGATATTTAGCCAAGCTCATTTACTTAACCTTAATGCTTGTCACATGTCATCAAAAAAACTCCACTGTGCCGTACAAAGGGTTTGACATCATGGAGGTATTTATTTCAAAATTATTCTGATGATTTAAAAAAATAAAAAATGAGGCAATTTGGCCTTAAAACCAACATTCTCTAATGAGAATGTTTCTGGGTCTGCAAATCCATAGTCATGTTTTATTTATAGCCTGAACTATGATTCATCATTAGAGCTTCTTTCAGATTTTGGAAGAAAAATTTTTCTTCCATGCACGAGTGTTTTTAGATAACCACAGCTGCTCCTCACTAGCTGCTGTTTCAATAGCAGAAAGCCTACGACTAGCATTCTTATGCATCTTCGCTCCGATCTGCTCACATTCAAATCCTTTTCACCACACACAATCAATCCCTTTGTAAGGGCTTCAGGCAGCAGCCACCGCAGCCGTCATTTGGCTTGTCAGCAAACCATCCCCTTTTCGTTCCAAGGAAGAACAGCTGATGGCATGAAGCTTGGCTGCTGGCTAGAAATCTTTGGAAGGATGGTGCTGCCCCAGCCCTGTTCTCATCTTCTCCCACAAAAACACTGCCTGTGCCAAAATGCCTCTGAAACATTTTAAGGCAAACTTTGCTGGGTAAGCAGCAAAGAAAAGCAAGATACTACCTAGCCCTTCTGCTCCTCTGACATCAAGGGCTGCAATTTGAATTTTTCTATATATTGCTTGTTGAGTGATAAAAGGAGGAATGATCTGAAGTGATTTGTCATTGAGAAAATTATTTTTGGAGGTTTGGTGGCTGCAGTTAAAATTTCTGCTCTCTCATTTTAAGAACCTTCTCTGAAAATGGGCAGGGTTTACAGGTTGTTTAAGAAGCAGAGTTTGAGCTAAACTTTTCTGTTAGTCCTGTCTCTAATTTTGGTTGTTTCTGCACAGGCACATCTCTCTATATGCCTAGTAAGCATTTTCAAGATAAAACCCCGTTGAACCCTTCAGACTGCAGGCCTACTGTTTAGCAACAGACGCTTCTGCACTTTGTGATACCATGTCAGGTTATTATTATCCTCATGTCTGCTTTTTCAGGACCTGATCAGACTTGAATTGAGAGACACCAGCAGCTGAGCCTGACTTAATGACCAGCTCTCCGAATCCAGCATCGCTTACAGAGTACCTCTAAGGACAACACTGGAGAAATGAGACTACAGCTTCACCCATATGCCTGGCATAGTGATACCAAAAGGAGCTGTTTTGTTGTCTCCCCTTCTTTCGTCATTATTTTGCACATGGGTATGAATAAAACTTTGACTGATGCCGGTGAGGATGCAGAGGTGGTGAGCGGCAGAGCAGCACTTGCTGCACTTGCAGCTCTTCGCAAATCGAAAACAAATGGAGCTTTGCGGCTATAATCAGCACGTCTGGGGAACTCCTAAGCTGAGTTTATAGTCTCGGCCTAAGATTGAGGAAATGAATGCTCTTGTCACTTATCCTACTGGCAGTTTATTGCAGTCTGGCAGCCTGGAGAGGGTGTAAAACTGTAGGGAGTAGCTAAGTGGATGACTTTTGACTTTCTGTAAATGGAACAGGAAAAATTGATGCCTTTGCGCAGTCCTATAGCTCTAGCATAAGGAATCTGCAGGTCTTCTGTCAACTTCATTCATGTGGGCAGCCAGAAGTCTTGTCCTATTATATTCCCTTTTCAACAGTATTGTGATCGTATGGACCTACAGTGCAAACCATCTCACGATACATGAGTACTTTGTCTAGCTTTCTTTAAGAAATATCATATACCCCTGTCAAACAGAGCAGCTTCACATGAATTCTGCTTTTTCATTAACAACTATGAGATCATAGATATTCACTAAATATATATTTGAGCAACAAAAGAACAGTTTCCAAAAAAAAATATTCTTTCCATAAAAAAGGAATCACAGAAAAAATACTCATATTGGGATCTGTTTTCTGTTGTTGGTAATCCTGTATTCAGGGTGTTTGGGAAACAGTTGCATGCCCCTGGCTAATTGCTCTGTGTGTTTTCAGCACAAAGTATGAGCACGATATCTGTATTCTTCCACTTTGTTTTCACCATAAACTGTTTTGTGTAACTTTACTAATGTCCTGGGTTTAGCTAAAAACCCAGTTCTGTTTAGTGATTTTTACTTTTCAGTTTCATCTCTTCTAAAAGGCTGCACATTCTGAAGTTGGCAGCATGTTTTTGCAGACAGTGTGTGCTACTGGCAGTGATAACACCTGATGTTTGCAGTTACTGCCTGGGACTGGGATGCAGAAAGGCTCTTGCTTATACTTATTCCTACAGTGACCAAGGCCACTGCTGGCTCTTGTGTGCCACACTGGGGGTGTCAGGTAGTGAGAGGGGCCACGAGGAAGTAAAAGGTTGCACCTTCGGGGGGTAATAGAAAGGACAGATGACTAACGAGAGTATTCCATCCCATATACGTCATATTTAGTATAAATTGAGTGATCACGAGAGTTTCGGCCCTTTTCTGCAATGGCCGGTGTCCAGGGAGGACTCTGTCTGACCTCCTGCTTTTGATCCGGATCCTGAGTTCCCGAATCCAGCTCCCTGTATCCAGCTCCTGCACCTGCTGAGCCTGGGGCTTCGCCAGTGCCTCCTGCTCTGCAGCACCAGTGGGGATTGCTATCGGGGAGTCAAGTTTGATATCAGGCTACTATCTATAGTTGTATATAGTTCTTTACTTTTATCATTTCACCATTATTTCTATTGTTTCATTAAAACTGTTCTAGTTTTTTCTTCTCTAACCCATAAATCTCTCTGCCTCATTCCCTTCTCATTCCCATTCGGGGTGGGGGAAAGAGGGGGTTAGAGAGCATCTGTCCATGTTAGTGGCTGGCCCAGCCCTAACCCACAACAGATTTATAATGCACCAAATTTGTATGGAGATCACCTCTTAAATATTCTAAGCAGAGAGGTCAAAGTTCTTTCTATTTGTTAAACAAATTTGTATCAAAGATCCTAAACAATTCCAAGGCAGAAAACATGAGAAAGGCAGTGAGGGAGACAGGCAGCTAGAAAAACACAATGTATGTCAAAACCCATGAAGCTGCTAATAAAAAGCTCACTTTCCGCCAAAAAACCTCCATGTGGAGGAATTAACTTCAGTTAAAGTTAAAATGTAAAATCCCCTCTGAGTGTTTCCCCATAGAATATACATTAACCATTTCTTCAGACTGTGACCTGGGAAATGTGAACCTGGCAAGTGGAGTAACTGGGGAGCCACTGAGGATCCTCAGCCTCTGCTTAGTTTGGGTAAAGATCCATGTGAATTTGGATACGTAGCTGAAATGCATCTTTGCATGATTCATCCCACCTATGCTTTTCTTCCTTTCCATCTCACAAGGCAGCCTTTGGGCTACCCTGCTTCTTCGGACAGGCAACCGAGGCTCTTAATGTACTGACCACCTTCCTCCCCCTCTCTCTCAGTTCCCAGCTCTTCTCCAGTCGTGTACAACTCTTCCCTCTTGGATATGTATGCATCACTGACGCTAGTGCTACTGCTTGACTGAACATATATCCATGGTTCCGTGACAGGCTCTGATCAGCATTCAGTTTACAAAGATACTCAGGGGTTTATAGCTAGGGTAGTCTCTGCCTGCAAATATGACTTTTAAAGAAAAACGGGTAGAGAGGGTAGCCTTCATTGCATAAGGAAGCCCTACAGTAATCTTGGACTTAGATGAAGCAGTGTTACATAGAATCATAGAATCATAGAACAATTCAGGTTGGAAAAGACCCTTGGGATCATCAAGTCCAACCATTGACCCTACACTACAAGTTCACCCCTAAACCATATCACCCAACACCACATCTAAACAACACTTGAACACATCCAGGGATGGCGACTCAACCACCTCCCTAGGCAGTCTGTTCCAGTGTCTGACCGCTCTCTCCGTGAAGGATTTCTTCCTAATGTCCAGCCTAAACTTGCCCTGTTGCAACTTGCAACCATTCCCCCTGGTTCTGTCCCTAATTACCTGTGAGAAGAGACCAGCACCAACCTCTCTACAATGTCCTTTCAAGTAATTGTAGAGCATGATGAGATCCCCCCTCAGACTCCTCTTCATCAAACTGAACAGACCCAGCTCCCTCAATTGCTCCTCACAAGGTCTGTTCTCCAGGCCCTTCACCAGCTTTGTTGCCCTCCTCTGCACTCGCTCCAACTCCTCGATATCTCTCCTATACTGAGGTGCCCAAAACTGAACACAATACTCAAGGTGCGGCCTCACCAGTGCTGAGTACAGAGGGACAATCACCTCCCTTCTTCTGCTGGTCATAAAATTTCTAATACAAGCCAGGATGCCATTGGCCTTCTTGGCCACCTGGGCACACATGAAGGGGTTGAATCAGTCATATCTTAGAGGATCAGTGTTTTATGAAGAAATGGAAATCTATTTGAAAGAGAGGAAGAAGGGGAAGGATCTGGAGGAAAAGAATTGCTAATTGTTCAGCCGTCATGGGAGAAAAACAGGGAAGGGAAAAAAAATAAAAAGAAGTACCAGTACCTGTGGAACAGCAAATTCAAAAGAGGAAGATAGACCAATGGAAAAAGGTATAAGGCTTCTGATTACTCTTTTTGTGGTGTTTAGTTTTTTATTAAAGACATCAGTGCCACATGTTTACTTACCAAGCAGCTGTGGTGATTTAAAACCTTACTGCTGGGGGATGCTGCTTGTTCCCATCTGTTGGAGGTTGCCCAGTCCATCTGAGCCCAGCAGGGCAGAGCAGAGAGAATAGCAATGGGCACCACTCTCCTGCTTTGGCCATCAGGCAGCCTGGGTCTGACTGCTGGTGATGATGATCTTAAGCTCAGCTACCTGACTTATCACTGAAGCAGGTAGGGTCCATGCACACAGTAACTAACCCTAAGTGGTTCATCAAAGTGAACAATAAAACAGGCAGGGGGCCATGCACAGTCATTGAGGCTGTGGGTCCAGCAGGCAAGGTCCATATACACAGTCCCATCAGGTGGTGTAGTGGGCAGCTCTGACAGAAGACTGAGAGTTGACAAAGTGCTTCTGCATTGTCACAGCTCGCTCTCAAAAGCTGCAACAGCTCAGCGGGTTTTGAGCAAGTTGTGTGTCTGTGAGGTCAGATGAAGTATTCCAGCCTTACAGTTGCTTATTCACTAGGACCACTTTTTAGGAAGTTGCCATACTTTGTACTCATTTATTAGGAAAAAAATCAAGAAAAAGTATGGATTTTTATGCTTGGGTTGTGAAATGAAAATTGTACTGCAGCACAGCTGATTGATTTAATGAAGGTTATACCTCTTTATATGAAATGTCTGTGAAGCTGCAGGGGTGAAGAAGTGGGCCTCAAAAATTCAGTTGGATTATTGTATTAAGAATATTCTCTCCAGTATAATACAATTAAGCTACCACAGGAAAAAGTAAAAGGATAATTAGACCAAGCACATGTATCACAGTATGAGTGGTATCATAAATTCTGGAAAAAAAGTCATAATGATGCATTTCCTTTCTGAAAACTAACGGATATGCCTCCACTGCCTGGAGCCCTGGTCAAACTCTTATTCTCTGAAACCAAAACTGAGGAAATAAAACCTTTGTATGCTGAATTTTTTTTCCTTATTATAATCAGTATATATGTTTAAAGTTAATCAGAATGCACTGGTCTGGAAACCACAGCTATTTTAAGAATTCATCAAAGAGATATTTGCAATCTTCTGAGAGTAAATCTGTAATTCCACCATTTGTTCATATTCTTATTTTCCTCAAAATTTTGCTGAAAGTGATGGAAAAAGAATTTATGTAGATAATGAGGGCCAAAATTTTAAAATTTTAGCATCTAAAATTATGTTCTTAATTCCATATTTAAATAGCTAAATATAAGTAGCCTGATTTTCAGAGCTGCTGAGCAATCCCAGCTGCCACTGAAATCAGTGGGAGCTTTGGGTAAATACCAGATTGCCTATTTAGGCTCATTATCATGTAAAGACTAAGTAGAGATTGGGACATTTTAGCCGATATTATTAATAAAGGTTATTGTAGTAGGGCTGGGATCTGTAGATATGTGCCGCAAACTCTTAGTGATTTCAGTGACTTTTAGAGTTCACTCATGCTGCTGCTCATGTGGGGACAAACCCTTCCCAAGCTGTCTCATCTATTACCTTAAACCGTATAAAAATGGCTCTATGCTGCTTTTGAATGCTCTGTAGCCACTTGGCTGCAACTGCTCTCCTAGAAAAATCACTACACCAATCACTATTATTGTCTAAAGACTTTTCCTGATGTATAGGCTTAACCCAACCTTTTTCAGCTTCCTCTCAT